>NW_027254893.1:0-7500 GCF_044704955.1 Pristiophorus japonicus
GTTGGGGAAGTCCAGAACCAGGGGACACAGTCTTAAGAGATAAGGGGTAGGCCATTTCGGACCGAGATGAGGAGAAACTTTTTCCTGTGGAAAAACATGTGGAATTAACCGGTGTAATTCCCTACTGCAGAGAGTTGTTGATGCCAGTTCATTGGATATATTCAAGAGGGAGTTAGATGTGGCCCTTACGGCTAAAGAGATCAAGGGGTATGGAGAGAAAGCAGGAAAGGGGTACTGAGGGAATGATCAGCCATGATCTTATTGAATGGTGGTGCAGGCTCGAAGGGCCGAATGGCCTGTCCCTGCACCTATTTTCTATGTGTCTACCCCCGTGCTGTACCTGCCCTGGGAGTGTTTGATGGGGACAGTGCAGAGGGAGTTTTAATCTGTATCTAACCCCGTGCTGTACCTGCCCTGGGAGTGTTTGATGGGACAGTGTAGAGGGAGCTTTACTCTGTATCTAACCCCCTGTACCTGCCCTGGGAGTGTTTGATGGGACAGTGTAGAGGGAGCTTTACTCTGTATCTAACCCCCTGTACCTGCCCTGGGAGTGTTTGATGGGACACTGTAGAGGGAGCTTTACTCTGTATCTAACCCCCTGTACCTGCCCTGGGAGTGTTTGATGGGACAGTGTAGAGGGAGCTTTACTCTGTATCTAACCCCGTGCTGTACCTGCCCTGGGAGTGTTTGATGGGACAGTGTAGAGGGAGCTTTACTCTGTATCTAACCCCCTGTACCTGCCCTGGGAGTGTTTGATGGGGGCGGTGTCGAGGGAGCTTTACTCTGTATCTAACCCCGTGCTGTACCTGCCCTGGGAGTGTTTGATGGGACAGTGTCGAGGGAGCTTTACTCTGTATCTAACCCCGTGCTGTACCTGCCCTGGGAGTGTTTGATGGGACAGTGTCGAGGGAGCTTGAACCCACGCCGCGCGGCACTTACTTGCGAGGCTGGCGAGGGCGCGATGGTCACGTTGGGCTTGACGGTGGTCAGGGTGGCGGTGGTGAAGTTGCCCTGGGTGGCCTGGGCCGTGACAGGCTGGAGCAGCACCTGGTTGAGTGACGGCCCGTTGGCCTGGACCCCCTGGCCCTGGCCACCGCTGGCCGTGGTGAAGACGGCGTTGCCAGAGATGTAGGAGACGGCCTGCGAGCTGGCCAGCACCGTGCCGGGGGGCACGGCCACCCCGCCGTTGGGCACGGCCGGCGCGGACAAGGAGTAGCGGATGTTGTATTGGGCCGGCGAGGAGGTGGAGCTGGCGACGGAGACAGTCTGCTGGCCTGGCCCGGGAAAGGCAGGGGTCTCGACGGGAGCGGGGGCGGGAGGAGGAGGAGGAGGAGGAGGAGGAGCGGGGGTCAGGGCCTTGCGGACGGCAACGGCGGCTTTCTGGGCACCGTGGGCCCCCATGAAGGGGTTGCCCTGACTCAGCGCGTCCTGGGCCTGGGAGAAAGGATCGAGGGCGGGCTGAGGGGGGACGGGGGTAGGAACGGGGGCGGGGAGGGGGGTCTGCTGCTGCTGCTGCTGGCTCTGCTGCAGGGCGTAATCGTGGTGAGCCAGGTACTCCGCCTCCTGCGAGGAGGCCGGGGGAAGAGGAGGAGGAGGAGGAGGAGCTGGCGGAGGAGGGGGCGGGAGCTCGTGCACTCGCTCGGGAGCGGGCTGGGCCCACAGCGGGCTTTGGTCGTCGAAGCTCTCGCCCGGCGACTTGAGGGCGGAGAAGATAGTGTAGGAGGCGTGGTGGTGGTGGTGGTGGTGGTGCGCGTGGTCGCCATCCCGGGCAGGCTGGTGGAACTGCGGCAGTCCGTCGAAGGGGTGGGCTTTGGCCAGCTCGGGGCCGGGCTCCAGCGGCTCAAAGCCGTCGCCCAGGTCCAGGTCGTCGGCGATGGAGCCAGCCGTCAGCGAGTCGAGGCCCTCGGCGAAGAGGCCAGGGTCATCGAACAAGTCCATGATGGGGTCCGCCATGGTCGCTCGGCTGTCTGTCGGTGTCACCAAGGGGGGAGGGGTGGGGAGGGGAGGGGGGAGGGGAGGGGGGAGGGGGGAAGGGGGGGGGGAAAAGGGAGGAGGGGCGAGCTCACTCGCGCATCTTCGGCCCGCGGACACTCTCTCGGCAAGAAACAAAAAGCAGGTCGGCGCTGGATTCTCGTCGGCCGCGGCTCAATACTCGGAGTCACTTCTGCCGGGGGGGGGAGGGAGGGAAGGAGAGAGAGAGAGAGAAGGAAACGTCAGCAAGCATTGACAAAAAACACAGGTCAAATGTGCAAGTTAATCCCTCAGTACTGCCCCTCCGACAGTGCGGCGCTCCCTCAGTACTGCCCCTCCGACAGTGCGGCTCTCCCTCAGTACTGCCCCTCCGACAGCGCGGCGCTCCCTCAGTACTGCCCCTCCGACACTCCCTCAGTACTGCCCCTCCGACAGTGCGGCACTCCCTCAGTACTGCCCCTCCGACAGTGCGGCGCTCCCGCAGTACTGCCCCTCCGACAGTGCGGCGCTCCCTCAGTACTGCCCCTCCGACAGTGCGGCGCTCCCGCAGTACTGCCCCTCCGACAGTGCGGCGCTCCCGCAGTACTGCCCCTCCGACAGTGCGGCGCTCCCTCAGTACTGCCCCTCCGACAGTGCGGCGCTCCCGCAGTACTGCCCCTCCGACTTTTCCTGGTGTTGGATATTTTATTTTTTAAATTGCAATAGGGGGCAAAGGGAAGATGAAAAAGATCCTTCTCAACTACCCAGACCTGCAAAAAGAGCTTCAATTCAGTTGAATATTCTGAAATGTTTAACGGGGAAAAAATGGAATACTTGGAATAGACCTGGAAGCTTCCAGGGGTTTAGAATGGCCTCTCGCTATACAGAACACCCCAATGCTAAGTGAGGGAGTCAGCTGCAGGCATTGCCCCTTTAACGGCAGACCCAACAGGGCCAGCATTGCCCCTTTAACTGCAGATAGGCAGACAAACCACTTTACAGCCATGTGCCAAGCACGCAGCCAGCGCATTAAACTTACACGACAGCAAATGAGGAGGTTGGGGAGAGGGCAAGTGACTCTTTCAATCCACCCTGACGTCTTTACACACACCACGCCTCCAGCACCGCTGCCCCTTTAACCCAAACACCAGGCACGTCCTGCCATCCACAGCGTGCTGGCACTTTAAGAGGCCCCAGCTGCATCGAGGAATGCACAGGAACTGAAGCGAGAGACAGACGCAATCAGACAGAGCCCGGGGGGAAGGGGAGAGACGCAGACAGCGAGGGGGGGGGGGGGGAGGGGGAAGTGGAGATGCAGGGGGGGGGGGGGGGGCAGACAGCGGGGGGGGGGGGGGGCAGACAGCGGGGGGGGGGGGCAGACAGCGGGGGGGGGGGGGGGGGGGGGCAGACAGCGGGGGGGGGGGGGGGGGGGGGCAGACAGCGGGGGGGGGGGGCAGACAGCGGGGGGGGGGGGGGCAGACAGCGGGGGGGGGGGGGCAGACAGCTGGGGGGGGGGGCAGACAGCGGGGGGGGGGGCAGACAGCGGGGGGGGGGGGGGGCAGACAGCGGGGGGGGGGGCAGACAGCGGGGGGGGGGGGCAGACAGCGGGGGGAGGGGGGCAGACAGCGGGGGGGGGGGGCAGACAGCGGGGGGGGGGGCAGACAGCGGGGGGGGGGGCAGACAGCGGGGGGGGGGGGCAGACAGCGGGGGGGGGGGCAGACAGCGGGGGGGGGGCAGACAGCGGGGGGGGGGGCAGACAGCGGGGGGGGGGGCAGACAGCGGGGGGGGGGGCAGACAGCGGGGGGGGGGGCAGACAGCGGGGGGGGGGTCAGACAGCGGGGGGGGTCAGACAGCGGGGGGGGTCAGACAGCGGGGGGGGTCAGACAGCGGGGGGGGTCAGACAGCGGGGGGGGTCAGACAGCGGGGGGGGTCAGACAGCGGGGGGGGTCAGACAGCGGGGGGGGTCAGACAGCGGGGGGGGTCAGACAGCGGGGGGGGTCAGACAGCGGGGGGGGTCAGACAGCGGGGGGGTCAGACAGCGGGGGGGGTCAGACAGCGGGGGGGGTCAGACAGCGGGGGGGGTCAGACAGCGGGGGGGGTCAGACAGCGGGGGGGGTCAGACAGCGGGGGGGGTCAGACAGCGGGGGGGGTCAGACAGCGGGGGGGGTCAGACAGCGGGGGGGGTCAGACAGCGGGGGGGGTCAGACAGCGGGGGGGGTCAGACAGCGGGGGGGGTCAGACAGCGGGGGGGGTCAGACAGCGGGGGGGGTCAGACAGCGGGGGGGGTCAGACAGCGGGGGGGGTCAGACAGCGGGGGGGGTCAGACAGCGGGGGGGGTCAGACAGCGGGGGGGGTCAGACAGCGGGGGGGGTCAGACAGCGGGGGGGGTCAGACAGCGGGGGGGTCAGACAGCGGGGGGGGTCAGACAGCGGGGGGGGTCAGACAGCGGCAGGGGGGTCAGACAGCGGGGGGGGTCAGACAGCGGGGGGGGTCAGACAGCGGGGGGGGTCAGACAGCGGGGGGGGTCAGACAGCGGGGGGGGGTCAGACAGCGGGGGGGGTCAGACAGCGGGGGGGGTCAGACAGCGGGGGGGGTCAGACAGCGGGGGGGGTCAGACAGCGGGGGGGGTCAGACAGCGGGGGGGGTCAGACAGCGGGGGGGGTCAGACAGCGGGGGGGGTCAGACAGCGGGGGGGGTCAGACAGCGGGGGGGGTCAGACAGCGGGGGGGGTCAGACAGCGGGGGGGGTCAGACAGCGGGGGGGGTCAGACAGCGGGGGGGGTCAGACAGCGGGGGGGGTCAGACAGCGGGGGGGGTCAGACAGCGGGGGGGGTCAGACAGCGGGGGGGGTCAGACAGCGGGGGGGGTCAGACAGCGGGGGGGGTCAGACAGCGGGGGGGGTCAGACAGCGGGGGGGGTCAGACAGCGGGGGGGGTCAGACAGCGGGGGGGGTCAGACAGCGGGGGGGGTCAGACAGCGGGGGGGGTCAGACAGCGGGGGGGGTCAGACAGCGGGGGGGGTCAGACAGCGGGGGGGGTCAGACAGCGGGGGGGGTCAGACAGCGGGGGGGGTCAGACAGCGGGGGGGGTCAGACAGCGGGGGGGGTCAGACAGCGGGGGGGGTCAGACAGCGGGGGGGGTCAGACAGCGGGGGGGGTCAGACAGCGGGGGGGTCAGACAGCGGGGGGGGTCAGACAGCGGGGGGGGTCAGACAGCGGGGGGGGTCAGACAGCGGGGGGGGTCAGACAGCGGGGGGGGTCAGACAGCGGGGGGGGTCAGACAGCGGGGGGGGTCAGACAGCGGGGGGGGTCAGACAGCGGGGGGGGTCAGACAGCGGGGGGGGTCAGACAGCGGGGGGGGTCAGACAGCGGGGGGGGTCAGACAGCGGGGGGGGTCAGACAGCGGGGGGGGTCAGACAGCGGGGGGGGTCAGACAGCGGGGGGGTCAGACAGCGGGGGGGGTCAGACAGCGGGGGGGGTCAGACAGCGGGGGGGGTCAGACAGCGGGGGGGGTCAGACAGCGGGGGGGGTCAGACAGCGGGGGGGGTCAGACAGCGGGGGGGGTCAGACAGCGGGGGGGGTCAGACAGCGGGGGGGGTCAGACAGCGGGGGGGGTCAGACAGCGGGGGGGGTCAGACAGCGGGGGGGGTCAGACAGCGGGGGGGGTCAGACAGCGGGGGGGGTCAGACAGCGGGGGGGGTCAGACAGCGGGGGGGGTCAGACAGCGGGGGGGGGTCAGACAGCGGGGGGGGTCAGACAGCGGGGGGGGTCAGACAGCGGGGGGGGTCAGACAGCGGGGGGGGGTCAGACAGCGGGGGGGGTCAGACAGCGGGGGGGGTCAGACAGCGGGGGGGGTCAGACAGCGGGGGGGGTCAGACAGCGGGGGGGGGTCAGACAGCGGGGGGGGTCAGACAGCGGGGGGGGTCAGACAGCGGGGGGGGTCAGACAGCGGGGGGGGTCAGACAGCGGGGGGGGTCAGACAGCGGGGGGGGTCAGACAGCGGGGGGGGTCAGACAGCGGGGGGGGTCAGACAGCGGGGGGGGTCAGACAGCGGGGGGGGTCAGACAGCGGGGGGGGTCAGACAGCGGGGGGGGTCAGACAGCGGGGGGGGTCAGACAGCGGGGGGGGTCAGACAGCGGGGGGGGTCAGACAGCGGGGGGGGTCAGACAGCGGGGGGGGTCAGACAGCGGGGGGGGTCAGACAGCGGGGGGGGTCAGACAGCGGGGGGGGTCAGACAGCGGGGGGGGTCAGACAGCGGGGGGGGTCAGACAGCGGGGGGGGTCAGACAGCGGGCAACAGGGGGGGTCAGACAGCGGGGGGGGTCAGACAGCGGGGGGGGTCAGACAGCGGGGGGGTCAGACAGCGGGGGGGGTCAGACAGCGGGGGGGGTCAGACAGCGGGGGGGGGTCAGACAGCGGGGGGGGTCAGACAGCGGGGGGGGTCAGACAGCGGGGGGGGTCAGACAGCGGGGGGGGTCAGACAGCGGGGGGGGTCAGACAGCGGGGGGGGTCAGACAGCGGGGGGGGTCAGACAGCGGGGGGGGTCAGACAGCGGGGGGGGTCAGACAGCGGGGGGGTCAGACAGCGGGGGGGGTCAGACAGCGGGGGGGGTCAGACAGCGGGGGGGGTCAGACAGCGGGGGGGGTCAGACAGCGGGGGGGGTCAGACAGCGGGGGGGGTCAGACAGCGGGGGGGGTCAGACAGCGGGGGGGGTCAGACAGCGGGGGGGGTCAGACAGCGGGGGGGGTCAGACAGCGGGGGGGGTCAGACAGCGGGGGGGGTCAGACAGCGGGGGGGGTCAGACAGCGGGGGGGGTCAGACAGCGGGGGGGGTCAGACAGCGGGGGGGGTCAGACAGCGGGGGGGGTCAGACAGCGGGGGGGGTCAGACAGCGGGGGAGGGGAGGGGGGCAGACAGCGAGGGAGGGGAGGGGACGCAGACAGCGAGGGAGGGGAGGGGGGCAGACAGCGAGGGAGGGGAGGGGGGCAGACAGCGAGGGAGGGGAGGGGGGCAGACAGCGAGGGAGGGGAGGGGGGCAGACAGCGAGGGAGGGGAGGGGAGGGGACGCAGACAGCGAGGGAAGGGAGGGGAGGGGACGCAGACAGCGAGGGAGCGGAGAGGGGACGCAGACAGCGAGGGAGCGGAGAGGGGACGCAGACAGCGAGGGAGCGGAGAGGGGACGCAGACAGCGAGGGAGGGGAGGGGGGCAGACAGCGAGGGAGGGGAGGGGACACAGACAGCGAGGGAGGGGAGGGGGGCAGACAGCGAGGGAGGGGAGGGGGGACGCAGACAGCGAGGGAGGGGAGGGGGGACGCAGACAGCGAGGGAGGGGAGGGGACGCAGACAGCGAGGGAGCGGAGAGGGGACGCAGACAGCGAGGGAGGGGAGGGGACGCAGACAGCGAGGGAGGGGAGGGGGGCAGACAGCGAGGGAGGGGAGGGGGGGACGCAGACAGCGAGGGAGGGGAGGGGGGGACGCAGACAGCGAGGGAGGGGAGGGGGGGACGCAGACAGCGAGGGAGGGGAGGGGGGACGCAGACAGCGAGGGAGGGGAGG
>NW_027254893.1:15000-50034 GCF_044704955.1 Pristiophorus japonicus
CCAGGCCCCTCATCATTTTATACACCTCAATCAGGTCTCCCCTCAGCCTCCTCTGTTCCAAGGAAAACAGACCCCAGCCTATCCAATCTTTCCTCATCGCTAAAATTCTCCAGTCCCGGCAACATCCACCAGTACTGCACCCCAGTGTTATATAGTGACAGACCTGTACCCACCAGTACTGTACCCCAGTGTTATACAGTGACAGACCTGTACCCACCAGTACTGTACCCCAGTGTTATACAGTGACAGACCTGTACCCACCAGTACTGTACCCCAGTGTTATACAGTGACAGACCTGTACCCACCAGTACTGTACCCCAGTGTTATACAGTGATAGACCTGTACCCACCAGTACTGTACCCCAGTGTTATATAGTGACAGACCTGTACCCACCAGTACTGTACCCCAGTGTTATACAGTGACAGACTTGTACCCACCAGTACTGTACCCCAGTGTTATACAGTGACAGACCTGTACCCACCAGTACTGTACCCCAGTGTTATATAGGGGCAGCCCTGTACCCACCAGTACTGTACCCCAGTGTTAGTGACAGACCTGTACCCACCAGTACTGTACCCCAGTGTTATACAGTGACAGACCTGTACCCACCAGTACTGTACCTCAGTGTTATACAGTGACAGACCTGTACCCACCAGTACTGTACACCATTGTTATACAGTGACAGACCTGTACCCACCAGTACTGTACCCCAGTGTTAGTGACAGACCTGTACCCACCAGTACTGTACCCCAGTGTTATATAGTGACAGACCTGTACCCACCAGTACTGTACCCCAGTGTTATACAGTGATAGACCTGTACCCACCAGTACTGTACCCCGGTGTTAGTGATAGACCTGTACCCACCAGTACTGTACACCATTGTTATACAGTGACAGACCTGTACCCACCAGTACTGTACACCATTGTTATAGTGACAGACCTGTACCCCAGTGTTATACAGTGACAGACCTGTACCCACCAGTACTGTACCCCAGTGTTAGTGACAGACCTGTACCCACCAGTACTGTACCCCAGTGTTATACAGTGATAGACCTGTACCCACCAGTACTGTACCCCAGTGTTATATAGTGACAGACCTGTACCCACCAGTACTGTACCCCGGTGTTACAGTGACAGACCTGTACCCACCAGTACTGTACCCCAGTGTTATATAGTGACAGACCTGTACCCACCAGTACTGTACCCCAGTGTTACACAGTGATAGACCTGTACCCACCAGTACTGTACCCCAGTGTTATACAGTGACAGACCTGTACCCACCAGTACTGTACCCCAGTGTTATACAGTGACAGACCTGTACCCACCAGTACTGTACCCCGGTGTTAGTGATAGACCTGTACCCACCAGTACTGTACCCCAGTGTTATACAGTGACAGACCTGTACCCACCAGTACTGTACCAAGGTGTTATACAGTGACAGACCTGGACCCAGCAGTACTGTACCCCATGGTATCCAGTGACAGACCTGTACTGACCAGTACTGTACCCGTTATACAGTGACAGACCTGTACCGACCAATACTGTACCCCAGTGGTATAGTGACAGACCTGTACCGACCAGAACTGTACCAGTTATACAGTGACAGGCCTGTACCCACCAGTACTGTACCCCAGTGTTATACAGGGACAGACCAGTACCCACCTGTACTGTACCCCAGTGTTATACAGCGACGGACCTGTACCCACCAGTACTGTACCCCATTATACAGTGACAGACCTGTACCCACCAGTACTGTACCCGTTATACAGTGACAGACCTGTACCCACCATTACTGTAGCCCAGTGTTATGCAGTGACAGACCTGTACCCACCAGTACTTTACCCCATTATACAGTGGCAGACCTGTACCCATCAGCACGGTACCCCAGTGCTATCTAGTAACAGACCTGTACCCACCAATGCTGTACCCCATTATACAGTGGCAGACCTGTACCCACTAGTACGATACCCCAGTGTTATACAGGGACAGACCAGTACCCACCAGTACTGTATCCCAGTGTTATACAGCAACAGACCTGTACCCACCAGTACTTTACCCCATTATACAGTGACAGACCAGTACCACCAGTACTGTATCCCAGTGTTATACAGCAACAGACCTGTACCCACCAGTATTTTACCCCATTATACAGCAACAGACCTGTACCGACCAGTACTTTACCTCATTATACAGTGACAGACCTGTACCCACCAGTAGTGTACCCCAGTGTTATACAGTGACAGACCTGTACCCACCAGTACTGTACCCCAGTGTTATACAGTGACAGACCTGTACCCACCAGTACTGTACCCCAGTGTTATACAGTGACAGACCTGTACCCACCAGTACTGTACCCCAGTGTTATACAGTGACACACCTGTACCCACCAGTACTGTACCCCAGTGTAATACAGTGACACACCTGTACCCACCAGTACTGTACCCCAGTGTTATACAGTGACAGGCCTGTACCCACCAGTACTGTACCCGTGGTATCCAGTGACAGACCTGTACCGACCAGTACTGTACCCGTTATACAGTGACAGACCTGTACCCATCAGTACTGTACCCCAGTGTTATACAGTGACAGACCTGTACCCACCAGTACTGTACACCAGTGTTATACAGTGACAGACCTGTACCCACCAGTACTGTACCTCAGTGTTACAGTGACAGACCTGTACCCACCAGTACTGTACCCCAGTGTTATACAGTGACAGACCTGTACCCACCAGTACTGTACCCCAGTGTTATACAGTGACAGACCTGTACCCACCAGTACTGTACCCCAGTGTTATACAGTGACACACCTGTACCCACCAGTACTGTACCCAAGTGTAATAATGACACACCTGTACCCACCAGTACTGTACCCCAGTGTTATATAGTGACAGACCTGTACCCACCAGTACTGTACCCCAGTGGTATCCAGTGACAGGCCTGTACCCACCAGTACTGTACCCCAGTGTTATATAGTGACAGACCTGTACCCACCAGTACTGTACCCCAGTGTTATACAGTGACAGACCTGTACCCACCAGTACTGTACCCCAGTGTTATACAGTGACAGACCTGTACCCACCAGTACTGTACCCCGGTGTTAGTGATAGACCTGTACCCACCAGTACTGTACACCATTGTTATACAGTGACAGACCTGTACCCACCAGTACTGTACACCATTGTTATAGTGACAGACCTGTACCCACCAGTACTGTACCCCAGTGTTATACAGTGACAGACCTGTACCCACCAGTACTGTACCCCAGTGTTATACAGGGACAGGCCTGTACCCACCAGTACTGTATCCCAGTGTTATACAGGGACAGACCAGTATCCACCTGTACTGTACCCCAGTGTTATACAGCGACAGACCTGTACCCACCAGCACTGTATCCCAGTGTTATACAGCAACAGACCTGTACCCACCAGTATTTTACCCCATTATACAGCAACAGACCTGTACCGACCAGTACTTTACCTCATTATACAGTGACAGACCTGTACCCACCAGTAGTGTACCCCAATGTTATACAGTGACAGACCTGAACCCACCATTACTGTACCCCAGTGTTACACAGTGACAGACCTGTACCCACCAGTACTGTACCCCAGTGTTTTACAGTGACAGACCTGTACCCACCAGTACTGTACCCGTGTTATACAGTGACAGACCTGTACCCCAGTGTTATACAGTGACAGACCTGTACCCACCAGTACTTTACCCCATTATACAGTGACAGAACTGTACCCACCAGTACTGTACCCGTGTTATAATGACAGTCCTGTACCCACCAGAACTGTACACCATTGTTATAGTGACAGACCTGTACCCACCAGTACTGTACACCATTGTTATAGTGACAGACCTGTACCCACCAGTACTGTACCCCAGTGTTTTACAGTGGCAGACCTGTACCCATCAGTACGGTACCCTAGTGTTACAGTAACAGACCTGAACCCACTAGTACTGTACCCCAGTGTTATACAGTGACATAGAAAATAGGTGCAGGAGTAGGCCATTGGCCCTTCGAGCCTGCACCACCATTCAATAAGATCATGGCTGATCATTCCCTCAGTACCCCTTTCCTACTTTCTCTCCATACCCCTTGATCCCTTTAGCCCCAAGAGCCATATCTAACTCCCTCTTGAATATATCTAACGAACTGGCCTCAACAACTCTCTGCGGCAGGGAATTCCACAGGTTCACAATTCTCTGAGTGAAGAAGTTTCTCCACATCTCGGTCCTAAATGGCTTACCCCTTATCCTTAGACTATGACCCCTGGTTCTGGACTTCTCCAACATCGGGAACATTCTTCCTGCATCTAACCTGTCCAGTCCCGTCAGAATTTTATATGTTTCTATGAGATCCCCTCTCATCCTTCTAAACTCCAGTGAATACAAGCGCAGTTGATCCAGTCTCTCCTCATATGTCAGTCCCGCCATCCCGGGAATCAGTCTGGTGAACCTTCGCTGCACTCCCTCAATAGCAAGAATGTCCTTCCTCAGATTAGGAGACCAAAACTGAACACAATATTCCAGGTGAGGCCTCACCAAGGCCCAGTAAGACCTCCCTGCTCCTATACTCAAATCCCCTTGCTATGAAGGCCAACATACCATTTGCCTTCTTCACCGCCTGCTGTACCTGCATGCCAACTTTCAATGACTGATGTATCATGACACCAGGTCTCGTTGCACCACCCCTTTTCCTAATCTGTCGCCATTCAGATAATATTCTGCCTTCCTGTTTTTGCCACCAAAGTGGATAACCTCACATTTATCCACATTATACTGCATCTGCCATGCATTTGCCCACTCACCTAACCTGTCCAAGTCACCCTGCAGCCTCTTAGCATCCTCCTCACAGCTCACACCGCCACCCAGCTTAGTGTCATCTGCAAACTTGGAGATATTACATTCAATTCCTTAATCATTAATCTAAATCATTAATGTGTATTGTAAATAGCTGGGGTCCCAGCACTGAGCCCTGCGGCACCCCACTGGTCACTGCCTGCCATTCTGAAAAGGAGCGGTTTATCCCGACTCTCTGCTTCCTGTCTGCCAACCAGTTCTCTATCCACGTCAGTACATTACCCCCAATACCATGTGCTTTGATTGTGCACACCAATCTCTTGTGTGGGACCTTGTCAAAAGCCTTTTGAAAGTCCAAATACACCACATCCACTGGTTCTCCCTTCTCCACTCTACTAGTTATATCCTCAAAAAATTCTAGAAGATTTGTCAAGCATGATTTCCCTTTCATAAATCCATGCTGACTTGGACCGATCCTGTCACTGCTTTCCAAATGCGCTGCTATTTCATCTTTAATAATTGATTCCAACAGTTTCCCTGCTACTGATGATATCAGACTAACCGGTCTATAATTACCTGTTTTCTCTCTCCCTCCTTTCTTAAAAAGTGGTGTTACATTAGCTACCCTCCAGTCCATAGGAACTGATCCAGAGTCGATGGACTGTTGGAAAATTATCACCAATGTATCCACTATTTCTAGGGCTACTTCCTTAAGTACTCTGGGATGCAGACTATCACGCCCCGGGGATTTATCGGCCTTCAATCCCATGTATTTCCCTAACACAATTTCCCGCTTAATAAGGATTTCCTTCAGTTCCTCCTCCTCACCAGACCCTCGGTCCCCTAGTATTTCCAGAAGGTTATTTGTGTCTTCCTTCGTGAAGACAGAACCAATGTTTTTGTTTAACTGGTCCTCCATTTCTTTGTTCCCCATTATAAATTCACCTGAATCTGACTGCAAGGGACCTACATTTGTTTTCACTAATCTTTTTCTCTTCACATATCTATAGAAGCTTTTGCAGTCAGTTTTTATGTTCCCAGCAAGCTTCCTCTCGTACTCTATTTTCCCCCTCCTAATTAAACCCTTTGTCCTCCTCTGCTGTATTGCAAAATTCTCCCAGTCCTCAGGTTTGCTGCTTTTTCTGGCCAATTTATATGCCTCTTCCTTGGATTTAACACTATCCTTAATTTCCCTTGTTAGTCACGGTTGAGCCAACTTCCCTGTTTTATTTTTACTCCAGACAGGGATGTACAATTGTTGAAGTTCATCCATGTGATCTTTAAATGTTTGCCATTGCCTATCCAACGTCAACCTTCTAAGAATCATTTCCCCATCTATTCTAGCCAATTCACGTCTCATACCATCGAAGTTACCTTTCCTTAAGTTCAGGACTCTAGTCCCTGAATTAACTGTGTCACTCTCCATGTTAAGAAAGAATTCTACCATATTATTGTCACTCTTCCCCAAAGGGCCTCGCACAACAAGATTGTTAATTAGTCCTTTCTCATTACACATCACCCAGTCTAGGATGGTCAGCCCTCTAGTTGGTTCCTCGACATATTGGTCTAGAAACCATCCTATACCCACCAGTCCTGTGCCCCAGTGTTAGTGACAGACCTGTACCCACCCGTACTGTACCCATGTTCTACAGTGACAGACCTGTACCCACCAGTACTGTACCCCAGTGTTAGTGACAGACCTGTACGCACCCGTACTGTACCCATGTTTTACAGTGACAGACCTGTACCCACCAGTACTGTACCCCAGTGTTAGTGACAGACCTGTACCCACCCGTACTGTACCCATGTTTTACAGTGACAGACCTGTACCCACCAGTACTGTACCCCAGTGTTAGTGACAGACCTGTACCCACCCGTACTGTACCCATGTTCTACAGTGACAGACCTGTACCCACCAGTACTGTACCCCAGTGTTATACAGTGACAGACCTGTACCCACCAGTACTGTACCTCAGTGTTATGCAGTGACAGACCTGCACCCACCAGTACTGTACCAGTGTTAGTGACAGACCTATACCCTCCAGTACTATACATCAGTTATAGTGACAGACCTGTACCCACCAGTACTGTACCCCAGTTATACAGTGAAAGACAAGTACCGTACCCCAGTTAGTGACACCTGTACTCACCAGTACTGTACCCCAGTGTTAGTGACAGACATGTACCCACCAGTACTGTACCCCAGTGTTATACAGTGACAGACCTGTACCCACCAGTACTGTACTTCAGTGTTAGTGGCAGACCTGTACCCACCAGTACTGTACCCCAGTGTTATACAGTGACAGACCTGTACCCACCAGTACTGTACCCGTGTTATAGTGACAGACCTGTACCCACCAGTACTGTACCCCAGTGTTATACAGTGACAGACCTGTACCCACCAGTACTGTACCCCAGTGTTAGTGGCAGACCTGTACCCACCAGTACTGTACCCCAGTGTTATACAGTGACAGACCTGTACCCAGCAGTACTGTACCCGTGTTATACAATGACAGCTCTGTGCCCACCAGTACTGTACCCGTTATACAGTGACAGACCTGTACCGACCAGTACTGTACCCCAGTGTTATAGTGACAGACCTGTACCCACCAGTACTGTACCCCAGTGTTATACAGTGACAGACCTGTACACACCAGTACTGTACCCCAGTGTTATACAGTGACAGACCTGTACCCACCAGTACTGTACCCCAGTGTTATACAGTGACAGATCTGTACCCCAAGGTTATGTAGTGACAGACCTGTACCCACCAGTACTGTACCCCAGTGTTATAGTGACAGACCTGTACCCACCAGTAATGTACCCCAGTGTTATACAGTGACAGATCTGTACCCCAAGGTTATGCAGTGACAGACCTGTACCCACCAGTACTGTTCCCCACACAATTCCAATGGACCCAACCCCCTTCCCATTAACTCCCACTGTTCACAATCCCAATGGACCCAAACCCCTTCCCATTCACTCCCAAATGGCAGATTGCTAGAATGTCGCCTGCATCATGATCCCGCTGAGTATATACCGAGCCCACCTGTCGCGGGATCCCCCGCACCCTGGACGGGGAACTCAGATCTGTGGGGTCACCAACAAGGGGGAAGAGGGGCGGCCATTGTACGCGAGTGCCCCCGAGATCGAACGGGGTTAAAGAGACATAAAGTGGGGTCAAAGATTACATGAAAGGGACAACAATTAAATTCAGCCTGCAAAGATTGCTGCGAACATTGGGGATTTAAACACACAGTCGTTTAGCTACGGGTGAAAACGTCGTGTACAGGGCAACGTTCGGGCCGTTAGTGCACAACTGTACACTGTCGTTAAAGAGGGAAAAGATGGAATTATTGGAGCAAAATCCAAATAAACCCCCAATATTAAATTAAAGGAGCAGAAGTTGGGTTCCGATTAATTTAATGAAAAGGGGAAATTAAATTACAGGGCCTCAAATTAACAAGTACCCCCGAGAATTAAAGGGCATAAACTGGGGTAATTAATTAAAGGGGCAGAAATTGGGGACCAAAGAGTAAACCCTTTAATTAAAGGGGCAGAAATTGGGGCAAAGTAAACTCTTCAATTAAAAGGGGCAAAAATGAGTGAACACTTTAATGAGGGGGCAGTAATTGGGGCCAACAATTAAAGAGACAGAAATTCGGAGGAAATAAACCCTTTAATTAAAAGGGAAAAAATTAAAGGGGCAGTGATTGGGGGGGGGGGGGGCGACAATTAAAGGGGCAGTGATTGGGGGGCAACAATTAAAGGGGCAGTGATTGGGGGGGCAACAATTAAAGGGGTAGTGATTGTGGGGGCAACAATTAAAGGGGCAGTGATTGTGGGGGGCGACAATTCAAGGGGCAGTGATTGTGGGGGGCGACAATTCAAGGGGCAGTGATTGTGGGGGGGCGACAATTAAAGGGGCAGTGATTGTGGGGGGGCCAACAATTAAAGGGGCAGTGATTGTGGCCAACAATTAAAGGGGCAGTGATTGTGGCCAACAATTAAAGGGGCAGTGATTGTGGCCAACAATTAAAGGGGCAGTGATTGTGGCCAACAATTAAAGGGGCAGTGATTGTGGCCAACAATTAAAGGGGCAGTGATTGTGGGGGGCGACAATTAAAGGGGCAGTGATTGTGGCCAACAATTAAAGGGGCAGTGATTGTGGCCAACAATTAAAGGGGCAGTGATTGTGGCCAACAATTAAAGGGGCAGTGATTGTGGCCAACAATTAAAGGGGCAGTGATTGTGGCCAACAATTAAAGGGGCAGTGATTGTGGCCAACAATTAAAGGGGCAGTGATTGTGGGGGGCAACAATTAAAGGGGCAGTGATTGGTGGGCGACAATTAAAGGGGCAGTGATTGGGGGCCGACAATTAAAGGGGACTGTGCTTGTGAGGGTAACAATTAAAGGGGCAGTGATTGTGGGGGGCAACAATTAAAGGGGCAGTGATGGTGGGGGGCAACAATTAAAGGGGCAGTGATTGTGGGGGGCAACAATTAAAGGGACAGTGATTGTAGGGGGCAACAATTAAAGGGGCAGTGATTGCGGGGGGCAACAATTAAAGGGGCAGTGATGGTGGGGGGCAACAATTAAAGGGGCAGTGATTGTGGGGGGCAACAATTAAAGGGGCAGTGATTGTGGCCAACAATTAAAGGGGCAGTGATTGTGGCCAACAATTAAAGGGGCAGTGATTGTGGGGAGGCAACAATTAAAGGGGCAGTGATTGTGGCCAACAATTAAAGGGGCAGTGACTGTAGGGGGCAACAATTAAAGGGGCAGTGATTGTGGGGAGGCAACAATTAAAGGGGCAGTGATTGGGGGCCGACAATTAAACCTTTAAAGGGGCAGAAATGGAGCGTAACCTTTAATTAAAGGGGCGGCCGTCAATAAGCGGCCTCCGACAGTAAAGGCGGCGCCGGGGCCTCGCGGCTTGTCCTCCCTTTCCCCGCGCCGCCGGGCCCCGGGCCCGCTCCCGCTCCCTGTCCCTCCCCCGGGCCCCGGGGCTGCCCAGGGGTCTCCCCGGGGACCTCCCCGCCGGCCTCACTCACCCTGCCCGCCCGCTCCCGCTGCCGCTCCCGGAGCCGCTGGACCGCCGCCGCCGCCATTTTAAAATCAACAACAACAACAACAACAAAAAAAAAACCGCCCGCCGCTCGCCATTGGTCGCCGCGCCTGGCCGCCGGCCCCGCCATTGGCCGCGCCGCCCGTCCATCAGCCGCCCGCCTCGCTCCGTCCCGCCCCGCGCTTGCACCCACCCGCCATTGGCCCCGACCGGGCTGTCCATCAGCGCTCGCCGCGTCCTCATTGGGCTGCGCCGCTGTCAATCACCTCGGGCTGAGCTTCCGTTTTGATTTATCGGTCCCGCCCCCTCCCCCCCCCCACCCACCTCCCGAAGCCCGAGCGGCTTCTCTCATCCGATTGGTCCGGAGCGTTGTCAATCATTTCACAGCGGGTTGAGCTTCCGTTTGGATTTCTACCCCGCCCTCCCCAAGCCCGAGGGCTTCTCTCATCCGATTGGTCCGGAGCGCTGTCAGTCATTTAAGCACAATGGACTTCCGCCCCTACCCCCCCCCCCCCTCCCGCTGCCCCACCTGGCCGTCACTCTCGGCTCCCGTTGGCCAGGACCGCTGTCACTCCAGGCTCCGGCGCAGCCGTCAATCATTCTCGGTCGGTCACGCCCACCCATGGGAAAACCTCACGTCCGATTGGTTCGGGGCGCTGTCAATCATCGGGGGGGGGGACTTGGTTCCGTCCCTTCCTTGGCAACGAGGGTCTCGCCTCCAGGTGACAACAACAACAACAACTTGTATTTATATAGCGCCTTTAATGTAGTGAAACGTCCCAAGGTGCTTCCCGGGAGTGTTACGCGATAAAAATTCACACCGAGCCGCATAAGTAGAAATTAGCGCAGGTGACCGAAAGCTGGGCCAAAGAGGAAGGTTTTAAGGAGCGTCTTAGAAACAGAGAAACATAGAAAATAGGAGCAGGAGCAGGCCATTCGGCCCTTCGAGCCTGCACCACCATTCAATAAGATCATGGCTGATCATTCACCTCAGTACCCCTTTCCTGCTTTCTCTCCATACCCCTTGATCCCTTTAGCCGTAAGGGCCACATCTAACTCCCTTTTGAATATATCCAACGAACTGGGGAGTGTTTGCTAGTGCTGTTGGGGAGGAGTTAAACTAGTATGGCAGGGGGATGGGAACCAATGCAGGGAGACAGAGGGAGACAAAAAGGAGGCAAAAGCAAAAGACAGAAAGGAGATGAGGAAAAGTGGAGGGCAGAGAAACCCAAGGCAAAGAACAAAAAGGGCCACTGTACAGCAAAATTCTAGAAGGACAAAGGGTGTTAAAAAAACAAGCCTGAAGGCTTTGTGTCTTAATGCAAGGAGTATCCGCAATAAGGTGGATGAATTAACTGTGCAAATAGATGTTAACAAATATGATGTGATTGGGATTACGGAGACGTGGCTCCAGGATGAGCAGGGCTGGGAACTCAACATCCAGGGGTATTCAACATTCAGGAAGGATAGAATAAAAGGAAAAGGAGGTGGGGTAGCATTGCTGGTTAAAGAGGAAATTAATGCAATAGTTAGGAAAGACATTAGCTTGGATGATGTGGAATCTATATGGGTAGAGCTGCAGAACACTAAAGAGCAAAAAACGTTAGTGGGAGTTGTGTACAGACCTCCAAACAGTAGTAGTGATGTTGGGGAGGGCATCAAACAGGAAATTAGGAGTGCATGCAATAAAGGTGCAGCAGTTATAATGGGTGGCTTTAATATGCACATAGATTGGGCTAGCCAAACTGGAAGCAATACGGTGGAGGAGGATTTCCTGGAATGCATAAGGGATGGTTTTCTAGACCAATATGTCGAGGAACCAACTAGGGGGGAGGCCATCTTAGACTGGGTGTTGTGTAATGAGAGAGGATTAATTAGCAATCTCATTGTGCGAGGCCCCTTGGGGAAGAGTGACCATAATATGGTGGAATTCTGCATTAGGATGGAGAATGAAACAGTTAATTCAGAGACCATGGTCCAGAACTTAAAGAAGGGTAACTTTGAAGGTATGAGGCATGAATTGGCTAAGATAGATTGGCTAATGATACTTAAGGGGTTGACTGTGGATGGGCAATGGCAGACATTTAGAGAACGCATGGATGAATTACAACAATTGTACATTCCTGACTGGCGTAAAAATAAAAAAGGGAAGGTGGCTCAACCGTGGCTATCAAGGGAAATCAGGGATAGTATTAAAGCCAAGGAAATGGCATACAAATTGGCCAGAAATAGCAGCGAACCTGGGGACTGGGAGAAATTTAGAACTCAGCAGAGGAGGACAAAGGGTTTGATTAGGGCAGGGAAAATGGAGTACGAGAAGAAGCTTGCAGGGAACATTAAGGCGGATTGCAAAAGTTTCTATAGGTATGTAAAGAGAAAAAGGTTAGTAAAGACAAACGTAGGTCCCCTGCAGTCAGAATCAGGGGAAGTCATAACGGGGAACAAAGAAATGGCAGACCAATTGAACAAGTACTTTGGTTCGGTATTCACTAAGGAGGACACAAACAACCTTCTGGATATAAAAGTGGTCAGAGGGTCTATTAAGGAGGAGGAACTGAGGGAAATCTTTATTAGTCGGGAAATTGTGTTGGGGAAATTGATGGGATTGAAGGCCGATAAATCCCCAGGGCCTGATGGACTGCATCCCAGAGTACTTAAGGAGGTGGCCTTGGAAATAGCGGATGCATTGACAGTCATTTTCCAACATTCCATTGACTCTGGATCAGTTCCTATGGAGTGGAGGGTAGCCAATGTAACCCCACTTTTTAAAAAAGGAGGGAGAGAGAAAGCATGGAATTATAGACCGGTCAGCCTGACATCGGTAGTGGGTAAAATGATGGAATCAATTATTAAGGATGTCATAGCAGCGCATTTGGAAAATGGTGACATGATAGGTCCAAGTCAGCATGGATTTGTGAAAGGGAGATCATGCTTGACAAATCTTCTGGAATTTTTTGAGGATGTTTCCAGTAGAGTGGACAAAGGAGTACCAGTTGATGTGGTACATTTGGACTTTCAGAAGGCTTTCAACAAGGTCCCACACAGGAGATTAATGTGCAAAGTTAAAGCACATGGGATTGGGGGTAGTGTGATGACGTGGATTGAGAACTGGTTGTCAGACAGGAAGCAAAGAGTAGGAGTAAATGGGTACTTTTCGGAATGGCAGGCAGTGACTAGTGGGGTACCGCAGGGTTCTGTGCTGGGGCCCCAGCTGTTTACATTGTACATTAATGATTTAGACGAGGGGATTAAATGTAGTATCTCCAAATTTGCGGATGACACTAAGTTGGGTGGCAGTGTGAGCTGCGAGGAGGATGCTATGAGGCTACAGAGTGACTTGGATAGGTTAGGTGAGTGGGCAAATGCGTGGCAGATGAAGTATAATGTGGATAAATGTGAGGTTATCCACTTTGGTGGTAAAAACAGAGAGACAGACTATTATCTGAATGGTGACAGATTAGGAAAAGGGAAGGTGCAACGAGACCTGGGTGTCATGGTACATCAGTCATTGAAGGTTGGCATGCAGGTACAGCAGGTGGTTAAGAAAGCAAATGGCATGTTGGCCTTCATAGCGAGGGGTTTTGAGTACAGGGGCAGGGAGGTGTTGCTACAGTTGTACAGGGCCTTGGTGAGGCCACACCTGGAGTATTGTGTACAGTTTTGGTCTCCTAACTTGAGGAAGAACATTCTTGCTATTGAGGGAGTGCAGCGAAGATTCACCAGACTGATTCCCGGGATGATGGGACTGACCTATCAAGAAAGACTGGATCAACTGGGCTTGTATTCACTGGAGTTCAGAAGAGTGAGAGGGGACCTCATAGAAACGTTTAAAATTCTGACGGGTTTGGACAGGTTGGATGCAGGAAGAATGTTCCCAATGTCACCAGGGGTCACAGTCTAAGGATAAGGGGTAAGCCATTTAGGACCGAGATAAGGAGAAACTTCTTCACCCAGAGAGTGGTGAACCTGTGGAATTCTCTACCACAGAGAGTAGTTGAGGCCAATTCACTAAATATATTCAAAAGGGAGTTAGATGAAGTCCTTACTACTCGGGGGATCAAGGGGTATGGCGTGAAAGCAGGAACTGGGTACTGAAGTTTCATGTTCAGCCATGAACTCATTGAATGGCGGTGCAGGCTAGAAGGGCTGAATGGCCTGCTCCTGCACCTATTTTCTATGTTTCTATGTTTCTATGACCCAACAACTTTCTGTCCCCTTATCCTTAGACTGTGACCCCTGGTTCTGGACTTCCCCAACATCGGGAACATTCTTCCTGCATCTAACCTGTCCCGTCCCGTCAGAATTTTATATGTTTCTATGAGATCCCCTCTCATTCTTCTAAACTCCAGTGAATACAGGCCCAGTCGATCCAGTCTCTCCTCATATGTCAGTCCTGCCATCCCGGGAATCAGTCTGGTGAACCTTCGCTGCACTCCCTCAATAGCAACAACGTCCTTCCTCAGATTAGGAGACCAAAACTGAACACAATATTCCAGGTGAGGCCTCACCAAGGCCCTGTACAACTGCAGTTATACCTCCCTGCTCCTATACTCAAATCCCCTAGCTATGAAGACCAACGTACCATTTGCCTTCTTCACCACCTGCTGTACCTGCATGCCAACTTTCAGTGACTGATGTACCATGACACCCAGGTCTCGTTGCACCTCCCCTTTTCCTAATCTGTCACCACTCAGATAATATTCTGCCTTCCTGTTTTTGCCACCAAAATGGAGAACCTCACATTTATCCACATTATACTGCATCTGCCATGCATTTGCCCACTCACCTAACCTGTCCAATTCACCCTGCAGCCTCTTAGCATCCTCCTCACAGCTCACACCGCCACCCAGCTTAGTGTCATCCGCAAACTTGGAGATATTACATTCAATTCCTTCATCTAAATCGTTAATGTATATTGTAAATAGCTGGGGTCCCAGCACTGAGCCCTGTGGTACCCCACTAGTCACTGCCTGCCATTCTGAAAAGGACCCGTTTATCCCGACTCTCTGCTTCCTGCCTGCCATCTTGAAGGAGGAAAGGGAGGTAGAGAGAGGGAGAGGTTTCGGGAGGGAGTAACTTCGATGGTTTGAGACATGAATTGGCTAGAATAGACTGGCAAATGATACTTAAAGGGTTGACGGTGGATAGGCAATGGCAAACATTTAAAGATCACATGGATGAACTTCAACAATTGTACATCCCTGTCTGGAGTAAAAAAGTAAATGGGGAAGGTGGCTCAACCGTGGCTAACAAGGGTAATTAAGGATAGTGTTAAATCCAAAGAAGAGGCATATAAATTGGCCAGAAAAAGCAGCAAACCTGAGGACTGGGAGAAATTTAGAATTCAGCAGAGGAGGACAAAGGGTTTAATTAGGAGGGGGAAATAGAGTATGAGAGGAAGCTTGCTGGGAACATAAAAACTGACTGTAAAAGCTTCCATAGATATGTGAAGAGAAAAAGATTAGTGAAGACAAACGTAGATCCCTTGCAGTCAGAACCAGGTGAATTTATAATGGGAAAAACAAAGAAATGGCAGACCAATTGAACAAATACTTTGGTTCTGTCTTCACGAAGGAAGACACAAATAACCTTCCGAAAGTACTAGGGGACCGAGGGTCTCGTGGGAAGAAGGAACTGAAGGATTATTGTTAGGCGGGAAATTGTGTTAGAGAAATTGATGGGATTGTCGGCCGATAAATCCCCGGGGCCTGATAGTCTGCATCCCAGAGTACTTAAGGAAGTGGCCCTAGAAATAGTGGATGCATTGGTGATCATTTTCCAACAGTCTATCGACTCTGGATCAGTTCCTATGGACTGGAGGGTAGCTAATGTAACACCACTTTTTAAAAAAGAAGGGAGAGAGAAAACGGGTAATTATAGACCGGTTAGCCTGACATCAGTAGTGCGGAAAATGTTGGAATCAATTACTAAAGATGAAATAACAGCGCATTTGGAAAGCAGTGACAGGATCGGTCCAAGTCAGCATGGATTTATGAAAGGGAAATCATGCTTGACAAATCTTCTGGAATTTTTTGAGGATGTAACTAGTCGAGTGGACAAGGGAGAACCAGTGGATGTGGTGTATTTGGACTTTCAAAAGGCTTTTGACAAGGTCCCACACAAGAGATTGGTGTGCAAAATTAAAGCACATGGTATTGGGGGTAATGTACTGACGTGGATAGAGAACTGGTTGGCAGACAGGAAGCAGAGAGTCGGGATAAACGGGTCCTTTTCAGAATGGCAGGCAGTGACTAGTGGGGTGCCGCAGGGCTCAGTGCTGGGACCCCAGCTATTTACTATTGTGTTCCTAACACAGATGAGGCTGCACACAGGGAGGTTAAAGTAACAGTGACCTCAGTCTTTAATAAGACACTCCGGAGTGAGGAACAGGCCTTAGGGGCCGGCTTATATACAGTGCTCCCAAGGGATGCTGGGATCCCTTGGGACTTCAGGGGATGCGCTCCCTGGTGGCGGAACATGGGAGTGCATGCTTTACAGATACACAACATCACTCCCCCCCCCCAAAGTCAAAGTGAAAACTATTTACAAGGTGAGGCGGTCGGGAGCCTTTCTTTCCCTGGTGGGCCGCCTCGGTACAAATGTCTGTTCTGGTGTGTTGGCTGTGCCCTCGCTGGGCTGGCGTGTTGTTGGCCCTGCAGGGCTGTTAGGTGAGCCTGGCCTTGCTGGGCTGTTGGGCGTGATGGGTTCGATTTCCTGGTCCGGCGTGGTGTCGTTGATCCTTTGGGTGTGTGTTGTGGGCTCGAAAAAGGTGGTGTCTGCTGTGGGTTGTTCAGGGCAGTCTGTGAACCGCAGCCTCGTTTGGTCCAGGTGCTTTCTGCAAATTTGTCCATTGTCTCGTTTGACTACAAACACCCAACTCCCTTCTTTAGCTATCACCGTGCCCGCGATCCACTTGGGAGCATGCCCATAGTTTATCACATACACAGGGTCACTCAGATCAATTTCCCGTGACACAGTGGCGCGACCATCGTTTACATTTTGTTGCTGCCGCCTGCTCTCTACCTGATCATGCAGGTTGGGGTGAACCAGCGAGAGTCTGGTTTTAAGTGTCCTTTTCATGAGTAGCTCAGCCAGGGGCACCCCTGTGAGCGAGTGGGGTCTCGTGCAGTAGCTGAGCAGTGCACAGGACAGGCGGGTTTGGAGTGAGCCTTCTGTGACTTGTTTGAGACTCTGTTTGATGGTTTGTACTGCCCGCTCTGCCTGCCCATTGGAGGCTGGTTTAAACGGGGCCAAGGTGACATGTTTGATCCCATTGCGGGTCATGAATTCTTTAAATTCGGCACTGGTGAAACATGGCCCGTTGTCACTGACCAGTATGTCAGGCAGGCCGTGGGTGGCAAACATGGCCCTCAGGCTTTCAATGGTGGCGGTGGCAGTGCTTCCCGACATTATTTCACATTCAATCCATTTTGAAAAAACATCCACCACCACCAGGAACATTTTACCGAGAAACGGGCCCGCATAGTCGACATGGATCCTTGACCATGGTCTGGAGGGCCAGGACCACAAACTTAGTGGTGCCTCTCTGGGCGCGTTGTTCAACTGAGCACACATGCTGCATTGCCGTACACAGGACTCTAAGTCAGAGTCGATACCGGGCCACCACACGTGGGATCTGGCTATCGCTTTCATCATTACTCTACCCGGGTGTGTACTGTGGAGATCTGAGATGAACGTCTCCCTGCCCTTTTTTGGGTAGCACTACGCGGTTACCCCACAACAGGCAGTCTGCCTGAATGGACAGCTCGTCCTTTCGCCGCTGGAACGGCTTGATTGGCTCTTGCATTTCAATGGGGATGCTGGCCCAGCTCCAGTACAGTTTTTTACTCGGGACAACAGAGGATCTTGGCTGGTCCAAGTCCTAATCTGGCGGGCCGCGACAGGTGATTTATCATTTTCAAACGCTTCCATGACCATCAACAAGTCTACGGGCTGCGCCACCATCAACAAGTTTGCAGGGTGCGCCATTTCCACCCCCGTGGTGGGCAATGGTAGCCGACTGAGAGCATCCGCACAGTTCTCGGTGCCTGGCCTGTGGCGGATGGTGTAGTTATACGCTGATAGCGCGAGTGTCCACCTTTGTATGCAGGCTGAGGCATTAGTATTTATCCCCTTGTTTTCAGGGATGTGAGGGGCTTGTGATCGGTTTCCAGCTCAAATTTGAGGCCAAACAGGTACTGATGCATTTTCTTTACCCCGAACACACACGCTAATGCCTCTTTCTCAATCATGCTGCAGGCCCTCTCAGCCTTAGACAAGCTCCTGGAAGCATAGGCGACAGGTTGCAACTTCCCCGCAACGTTAGCTTGTTGTAATACACACCCGACTCCGTATGACGACGCATCACATGCTAGCACAAGTCTTTTACACGGGTTATACAATACAAGCAGCTTGTTGGAGCATAAAATGTTTCTGGCTTTCTCAAAAGCAATTACTTGTTTTTTTCCCCATACCCAGTTCTCACCTTTACACAATAACACATGTAGGGGCTCTAAGAGGGTGCTTAACCCCGGTAGCAAGTTACCAAAATACTTGAGGAGTCCCAGGAACGACCGCAGCTCCGTGACGTTCTGTGGCCTGGGCACGTTCCTGATAACCTCTGTCTTGGCGACTGTGGGCCGAATGCCGTCCGCCGCGATCATTCTCCCCAAAAACTCCACTTCTGTCGCCATGAAGATACATTTCAACCTCTTCAGCCGCAGCCCTACGCGATCCAGTCGCTGGAGGACCTCCTCCAGGTTTTGTAGGTGCTCGACGGTGTCCCGACCCGTGACCAATATGTCGTCCTGAAAGACCACCGTGTGTGGTACCGACTTGAGTAGGCTCCCCATGTTTCTCTGGAAGATCGCTGCAGCCGACCGAATTCCAAACGGGCATCTGTTGTAGATGAACAGTCCCTTGTGCGTGTTGATGCAGGTGAGGCCCTTCGAAGACTTCTCCAGCTCCTGCGTCATGTAGGCCGAAGTCAGGTCAAGCTTGGTGAACGTCTTGCCTCCTGCCAGCGTCGCAAATAGGTCGTCTGCCTTAGGTAGCGGGTATTGGTCCTGTGGCGAGAAACGATTAATAGTTACTTTATAATCGCCGCAAATCCTGACCGTGCCATCACTTTTGAGTACTGGAACAATCGGGCTGGCCCACTCGCTGAATTCCACTGGGGAGATGATGCCCTCGCGTTGCAGCCTGTCCAGCTCGATTTTCACTCTCTCCCTCATCATATGAGGTCGTGCCTCTAGGACCAAGTGGATCCGCACCTTCGCCCTGGAAAAGTTTCCAATGCCTGGCTCAAAAAGGGAAGGAAATTTGTTGAGAACCTGGGTACATGAGGCCCCATCGACATGTGATAGCGCTCGGATGTCATCCCAGTTCCAGCGGATTTTGCCCAGCCAGCTCCTTCCAAGCAGTGTGGGGCCATCGCCCGGGACAATCCAGAGTGGCAGTTCGTGCACCGTGCCCTCGTAGGTGACCTTGACCATGGCGCTGCCCAGGACAGTGATAAGCTCTTTGGTGTACGTTCTTAGTTTCGTGTGGATGGGGCTCAGGGCTGGTCTGAATACCTTGTTGCACCACAGTCTCTCAAACATCTTTTTACTCATGATGGATTGGCTAGCGCCAGTGTCCAGTTCCATGGCTACGGGTAAGCCATTCAATTTTACGTTTAGTATTATAGGTGGACATTTCATTGAAAATGTGTGCACCCTGTGTACTTCAGCATCTGCCTCCTCTCCCTGAGGCTCGAAATTGCTTTGATCCACCATGGACCGATCTTCCTCTGCCACGTGGTGGTTAGCAGGTTTTGCAGAACTTGCAGCTCGTCTGCAAGCTCGTTGGAGGTGCCCCATTGTTCCACAGCTCTTGCAAACATACCCTTTGGAGGGGCATGAATAGGCTGAATGGAAGCCTCCACAACGCCAACAAGATGTGAATTGCCTTGCATTCATCCTTTGTTGGGGACTCTGAGTCATCTGGGTCACCTGAGGCCTGCTGGCAGTTGCAGACTCATGGTTTCTGCCCTGTACATTTCTGCTCGCAAACACAGTTCCAGTTAATATATGAACATTGCTAGCACTTGTGTGCTGAGAGATTTGTTTGGTGTTATCACTGGTGGACATAAACGCCTGTGCTATCGCAATGGCCTTGCTGAGGGTCGGTGTCTCTACAGTCAAAAGTTTTCGTAGGATGGTCTCGTGGCCAATGCCCAGTACAAAAAAGTCTCTAAGCATTTGCTCCAGGTAGCCATCAAACTCACATTGTCCTGCAAGTCGCCTTAGCTCGGCGACTTAGCTTGTCACTTCCTGACCTTCAGATCGCTGGCCCGTGTAGAACCGATACCTCGCCATCAGCACGCTCTCCCTCGGGTTAAGATGCTCCCGAACCAGTGTACGCAGCTCCTCATCCGACTTATCTGTGGGTTTCACCGGAGCCAGAAGATTCTTCATGAGGCTGTAGGTTGGTGCCCCGCAGACTGTGAGGAGGACCACTCTCCTTTTTGCAGCGCTTCCTTCTCCGTCCAGCTCGATGGCTACAAAGTACTGGTCTAGCCGTTCGACATAGGCTTCCCAGTCCTCACCCTCCGAGAACTTCTCCGGGATGCCCACAGTTTGCTGCATCTTTGCGTTGGATTCGTGAACTCGTCGCCAGTTGTTGTGTTCCTAACACAGGTGAGGCTGCACACAGGGAGGTTAAAGTAACAGTGACCTCAGTCTTTAATAAGACACTCCAGAGTGAGGAACAGGCCTTAGGGGCCGGCTTATATACCGTGCTCCCAAGGGATGCTGGGATCTCTTGGAACTTCAGGGGATGCGCTCCCTGATGGCGGAGCAAGGGAGTGCATGCTTTACAGATACACAACATTTACAATATACATTAATGATTTAGACGAAGGAATTGAGTGTAATATCTCCAAGTTTGCAGATGACACTAAGCTGGATGGTGGTGTGAGCTGTGAGGAGGATACTAAGAGGCTGCAGGGTGACTTGGACAGGTTAGGTGAGTGGGCAAATGCATGGCAGATGCAGTATAATGTGGATAAATGTGAGGTTATCCATTTTGGTGGCAAAAACACGAAGGCAGAATATTATCTGAATGTCGGCAGATTAGGAAAAGGGGAGGTGCAACGAGACCTGGGTGTCATGGTACAGTTGACATGCAGGTACAACAGGCGGTGAAGAAGGCAAATGGTATGTTGGTCTTCATAGTGAGAGGATTAGAGTATAGGAGCAGCGAGGTCTTACTGCAGTTGTACAGGGCCTTGGTGAGGCCTCACCTGGAATATTGTGTTCAGTTTTGGTCTCCTAATCTGAGGAAGGACATTCTTGCTATTGAGGGAATGCAGCGAAGGTTCACCAGACTGATTCCCGGGATGGCAGGACTGACATATGAGGAGAGACTGGATCGACTGGGCCTGTATTCACTGGAGTTTAGAAGGATGAGAGGGGATCTCATAGAAACATATAAAATTCTGACGGGACTGGACAGGTTCGATGCAGGAAGAATGTTCCCGATGTTGGGGAAGTCCAGAACCAGGGGTCACAGTCTAAGGATAAGGGGTAAGCCATTTAGGACTGAGATGAGGAGAAACTTCTTCGCCCAGAGAATTGTGAACCTGTGGAATTCTCTACCACAGAGAGTTGTTGAGGCCAGTTCGTTGGATATATTCAAGAGGGAGTTAGATATGGCCCTTACGGCTAAAGGGATCAAGGGGTATGGAGAGAAAGCAGGAAATGGGTACTGAGGTGAATGATCAGCTATGATCTTATTGAATGGTGGTGCAGGCTCGAAGGGCCGAATGGCCTACTCCTGCACCTATTTTCTATGTTTGTATATTTCCATGTTTCCAGAGCTTGGGGCTCAGGCAACAGAAGACATGGCCACTGATGGTGGAGCGATTATAATCAGGGATGGTCAGGAGGGCAGAATTAGAGGAGCGCAGACATCTCGGGAGGTTGTGGGGCTGAATGAGATTGCAGAGATAGGGAGGGGTGTAGGAGGTTACAGAGATAGGGAGGGCTGTAGGGGCTTACAGAGATAGGAAGGGGTGTAGGGGCTGGAGGGGGTTACACAGATAGGGAGGGGGCGAGGGCGATGGAGGGATTTGTAAACAAGGATGAGAATTTTGAAATCGAGGCATTGTTTCACTGGGAGCCAATATAGGTCAGCGAGCACAGGGGGTGATGGGTGAGTGGGACTGGGTGTGAGTTAGGACACGGGTCAGCGAGCACAGGGGGTGATGGGTGAGTGGGACTGGGTGTGAGTTAGGACACGGGGCAGTGAGCACAGGGGGTGATGGGTGAGTGGGACTGGTGTGAGTTAGGACACGGGTCAGTGAGCACAGGGGGTGATGGGTGAGTGGGACTGGGTGCGAGTTAGGACACGGGGCAGTGAGCGCAGGGGGTGATGGGTGAGTGGGACTGGGTGTGAGTTAGGACACGGGACAGTGAGCACAGGGGGTGATGGGTGAGTGGGACTGGGTGCGAGTTAGGACACGGGACAGTGAGCACAGGGGGTGATGGGTGAGCGGGACTGGGTGTGAGTTAGGACACGGGGTCAGCGAGCACAGGGGGTGATGGGTGAGTGGGACTGGGTGTGAGTTAGGACACGGGGCAGTGAGCACAGGGGGTGATGGGTGAGTGGGACTGGATGTGAGTTAGGACACGGGGGCAGCCGAGTTTTGGATCACCTTTAGTTTACGTCGGGTAGAACGTGGGAGGCCGGCCAGGAGTGCGTTGGAATAGTCAAGTCTGGAGGTAACAAAGGCACGGATGAGGGTTTCAGCAGCGGATGAGCTGAGGCAGGGGGAGGAGACGGGCGATGTTACGGAGGGGGAAGTAGGCGGTTTTAGTTAATGCTGCGGATATGTGGCTGGAAACTCAATTCAGGATCAAACATGGTGCAGGCTCGAAGGGCCGAATGGCCTACTCCTGCACCTATTATCCATGTTTCTATAACACCGAGGTGGCAAACAGTCTGGTTCACCCTCAGATTGATTCCAGGGAGAGAGATGGACACGGCGGCTTGGGAACGCAGTTTGTGGTGGGGACCGAAAACAATGGCTTTGGTCTTCCTGATATGGACAGTTTCTGTGGAGAACAGTAGAACCCGATAGTGTTTTATGTATTCAAGCCAGATCTGATGGCGCTCTCCTGTATGGCTCAGAGACATGGACCATGTACAGTAGACACCTCAAGTCGCTGGAGACATACCACCAACGATGTCTCCGCAAGATCCTGCAAATCCCCCGGGAGGACAGACGCACCAACGTTAGCGTCCTCGACCAGGCCCAACATCCCCAGCATCGAAGCACTGACCACACACTCGACCAGCTCCGCTGGGCAGGGCCACATTGTCCGCATGTCCCCCAGACACGAGACTCCCCAAAGCGAGCGCTCTACTCGGGACTCCTTCACGGGCAAACGAGCCAAAGGTGGGCAGAGGATACGTTACAAGGGACACACCCTCAAAGCCTCCCTGATAAAGTGCAACATCCCCCACTGACACCTGGGAGACCCTGGCCCAAAGACCAGTCCGCCCTAAGTGGAGGAAGTACATCCGGGAGGGTGCTGAGCTGTGGTGTATTTGGACTTTCAAAAGGCTTTTGACAAGGTCCCACACAAGAGATTGGTGTGCAAAATTAAAGCACATGGTAGTGGGGGTAATGTACTGACGGGGATAGAGAACTGGTTGGCAGACAGGAAGCAGAGAGTCGGGATAAACGGGTCCTTTTCAGAATGGCAGGCAGTGACTAGTGGAGTGCCGCAGGGCTCAGTGCTGGGACCCCAGCTATTTACAATATACATTAATGATTTAGACGAAGGAATTGAGTGTAATATCTCCAAGTTTGCAGATGACACTAAGCTGGGTGGAGGTGTGAGCTGTGAGGAGGATGCTAAGAGGCTGCAGGGTGACTTGGACAGGTTAGGTGAGTGGGCAAATGCATGGCAGATGCAGTATAATGTGGATAAATGTGAGGTTATCCACTTTGGGGGCAAAAACAGTGTTATGTATTTAACCCCTTGCAACCTGTATTACACCACCACCAGAGGGCGTACCTGTTGGGAGCACGGTATATAAGCAGGCCACCCACGAGGTACCTGCACTCTGGAGTTTTATTAAAGGAGCTAAGGTCACACTTGCTCATTGTACACAGTACTCAGTTTCATCCTTTATTATGAGCGTAACAATTGGCGACGAGGGAACGAACAACCGCGCGAAAATGCAAAAAACAGTTGGTATCCTGGAGAAGTTCTCAGAAGGGGACGATTGGGAGGCCTACGTGGAGAGACTCGACCAATACTTGGTGGCCAACGAGCTGGAAGGGGACGAGAACGCTGCCAAACGAAGGGCGATCCTCCTCACTGTCTGTGGGGCAACAACCTATGGCCTCATGAAGAATCTCCTGGCCCCGGCAAAACCAACCGAGAAATCCTGCGAAGAATTGTGTACGCCGGTCCGGGAGCACCTAAATCCTAACTCCTTCGCAAATTGTTGACTGTTGAAACTCCGAATCTGAGTAAAGCCATAGCGATAGGCCAGGCATTTATGTCCACCAGCAACAACACCAAGCAGATTTCGCAGAGTAAAGTTCGGCCAGTACTGTGCATAAAGTAACGTCGGTTTCGAGCAGGAATGTACAGGGCAGGACGTACACGCCGGCTGCTGTGGTCCGACCTCAGATGACCCAGAGTCCACCATCAATCGTTAATGTGAGGCAGTTAACACCCTGTTGGTGTTGTGGAGGTGATCATTGGCCCCATCAATGCCGCTTCAAGCACTAGGCGTGCAACGGTTACAGAACAATAGGACACCTCCAGCGTATGTGCAGACGAGCTGCAAACTCTGCAAACCACCACGTCGCAGAGGAAGATCGATCCACTGTGGATCAGATGGAATTGGAGTCTCGTACCGAGGAGGCAGAGGTGTACGGGGTACACACCTTCACCACGAAATGCCCACCAGTAATGTTGAACGTTGAACTGAACGGAATTCCAGTATCTATGGAGCTGGACACGGGGGCGAGTCAGTCCATAATGAGTAAAACGGCCTTCGACAGGCTGTGGGGCAACAAGGCACACAGGCCCAAGCTCAGCCCCATTCACACCAAACTAAGGACTTACACCAAGGAACTAATCCCTGTAATTGGCAGTGCTGAAGTCAAAGTCTCCTATGACGGAGCAGTACACGAACTCCCGCTGTGGATTGTGCCAGGGGATGGCCCCACATTGTTAGGCAGAAGCTGGCTGGGGAAAATCCGCTGGAACTGGGACGACATCCGAGCGCTCTCGTCCGTCGACAACACCGCATGTGCCCAGGTTCTGAGCAAGTTCCCATCGTTGTTCGAGCCAGGCATCGGTTCTTAGTGTTATGTCTTGAATAAAGAGTCAGACTAGATAGTGCGTGCTCAAAGTAAGGTGTGACCGTAGTCCTTTGTTACAGGTCTCCAGAGGGTCTCTCCAGCCTGTGAGACCTCCTTATGTACAGGTGCTCCCAAGGGATTGTGGGATCCCTTGGGACTCCAGGGGATAAGCCCTCTGGTGGTTAGACATGGTATTTACAGGTTTACATACATAACAACACTCCCCCACCCCTCCAAAAGTCAATAGTGTGACTATTTACAATGTGAGTCGATCTGGGGACTTCCTTTCCCTGGTTGATCATCTCGGTGCAAATGCTGGTTTTGGTGAGTCGTTTGTTGGGCCCTCGCTGGGCTGCTGTGCAGCTGGCCTTGCTGGGCTGCTGGGGGTGGTGAGTCCTGCTGGGCTGCTGCGGGTGATTGGGTCGGTGGCCACTTGTGTGTGTGTGTGTGTTGGAGGGTCGGAAAAGGTAGAGTCTATTGTGGGTTGTTCTGGATAGTCCGTGAATCTGAGTTTGGTTTGGTCCAAGTGTTTCCTGCAGGTGAGTCCATTTGCGAGTTTGACCACAAACACCCTACTCCCCTCTTTGGCCAAAACAGTGCCAGGAAGCCACTTGGGACCTTGTCCGTAGTTCAACACAAATACAGGATCATTGATTTCAATCTCGCGTGACACATTTGCACGATCATGATATGTATTCTGTTGAAGCCGCCTGCTCTCGACCTGTTCGTGTAGATCAAGGTGGACTAACGAGAGCCTTGTCTTAAGTGCCCTTTTCATGAGCAGATCAGCGGGAGAGACCCCAGTGAGCGAGTGGGGTCTTGTGCGGTAACTAAGCCGGACTCGGGATAAGCGAGTCTGCAGTGAGCCTCCAGTTACCCTTTTCAAGCTCTGCTTGATTGTTTGAACGGCTCGTTCTGCCTGACCGTTGGACGCTGGTTTGAACGGGGCAGATGTGACATGTTTGATCCCATTGCGGGTCATGAACTCCTTGAACTCGGCACTGGTAAAGCACGGCCTATTGTCGCTCACAAGCACATCAGGCAGACCGTGCGTGGCAGACATGGCCCGTAGGCTTTCAATGGTGGCAGCGGACGTGCTTGCCGACATTATCTCACATTCAATCCATTTGGAGTACGCATCCACAACCACTGGGAACATTTTTCCCAAGAATGGGCCTGCATAGTCGACATGGACCCTAGATCACGGTTTGGAGGGCCAGGACCATGAACTTAGTGGCACCTCCCTGGGTGCATTGATTAACTGAGAACATGTATCACACTCGTGCACGCAGGACTCTAAGTCCGCATCGATACCGGGCCACCACACGTGGGATCTGGCTATCGCTTTCATCATTACGATGCCTGGGTGGGTGCTGTGGAGATCACTGATGAAAGTGTCCCTGCCCTTTTTTGGCACCACTACCCGATTACCCCATCGGAGGCAGTCTGCCTGTGTGGACATCCCATCTTCGTCGCCAGTTGTTATGTCTTGAATAAAGAGTCAGACCAGATACTGCGAGCTCAAAGTAAGGTGTGTCCGCAGTTCTTTATTTCAGGTCTCAGAGAGCGCCTCTCCAGCCTGTGAGGCCTCCTTATATACAGGTGCTCCCAAGGGATTGTGGGATCCCTTGGGACTCCAGGGGGTAAGCGCCCTCTGGTGGTTAGACATGGTATTTACATACATAACCGGTCGGTTGGATCGCGTGGGGCTCAGGTTGAAACGCTCGAAGTGTGTTTTCCTGACGCAGGAGGTCGAGTACTTGGGAAGAAGAATCGCGGCAGACGACATCAGACCCACCCACGCCAAGACGGGGGCCATCAAGAACGCGCCGAGACCACGGAACGTGACGGAGCTGCGGTCGTTCCTGGGACTCCTTAACTATTTGGGTAATTTCCTACCTGGGTTAAGCACCCTGCTAGAACCCCGACATGTGCTACTGTGCAAGGGAGACGACTGGGTGTGGGGGAATTCACAAGGGGCTGCCTTTAAGAAAGCCAGAAATCTGTTGTGTTCTAACAAACTGCTTGTCCTGTACAACCCCTGTAAACGATTAGTGTTAGCTTGCGATGTGTTGTCATACCGGGTCGGGTGTGTGTTACAACAGGCTAACAAATCGGGGATCTTGCAACTGGTCGCTTATGCATCCAGGAGTTTGTCCAAGGCCGAAAGGGCCTAAAGCACGGTTGAAAAAGAGGCTCTGGTGTGTGTCTACGGGGTTAAAAAAATGCACCAGTCCTTGTTTGGCCTCAAGTTTGAGCTTGAAACTGACCACAAGCCGCTCATATCGCTGTTCTCGGAGAGCAAAGGGATTATAACCAATGCCTCTGCCCGCAGCCAAAGATGGGCGCTCACGCTGTCGGCATACAACTGTGTAATCCGCCACAGACCGGGCACAGAGAGCTGCGCTGATGCTCTCAGTCGGCTGCCATTGCCCACCACCGGGGTGGAAATGGCACAGCCAGCGGACTTGCTCATGGTCATGGAGGTATTCGAGAACGCAAAGTCCCCCGTTGCGGCCCGCCAGATCAGGACCTGGGACCAGCCAGGATCCTTTAATGTCCCTGGTTAAAAAAAACTGTGCCCTCCACGGGAGCTGGCCCAGTGTCCCAGCGGAGATGCAGGAGGTGATTAAGCCGTTCCACAGGCGCAAAGACGAGTTGTCCCTGCAGGCGGACTGTCTGTTGTGGGGCAATCGCGTGGTCTTGCCCCAAGAACGGCAGAGATACGTTCATATGTGAACTGCATAACACCCAACCAGGCATCGTGATGATGAAAGCCAGAGCCAGAGCCCACGTGTGGTGGCCTGGCATCGACTCAGATCTAGAGTCATACGTGCGCCAGTGCAACACTTGCTCTCAGCTGAGCAATGAACCCAGAGAGGCACCGCTAAGTTTGTGGTCGTGGCCCTCCAAACCGTGGTCCAGGATCCACGTTGACTATGCGGGGCCCATTTCTAGGCAAAATGTTCTTGGTTGTCGTGGACGCTTGCTCAAAATGGATTGAATGTGCGATAATGTCTGTAAGCACGTCCACGGCCACCATTGAAAGCCTACGAGCCGTATTCGCCACGCACGGCCTGCCCGATGTCCTAGTCAACGACAATGGGCCGTGCTTCACCAGCGCTGAACTCAAGGAATTCATGACCCGCAACGGGATCAAGCACCTCACATCTGCCCCGTTCAAGCCCGCACCCAACGGCCAGGCAGAACGGGCAGTCCAGACCATCAAGCAAAGCTTGAAACGTGTGTCGGAAGGCTCCCTGCCGACCCGGCTGTCCCGAGTCCTGCTCACCTACCGCACCAGACCCCACTCACTCACCGGGGTTCCCCCAGCGGAGCTGCTCATGAAAAGGGCGCTCAAAACAAGGCTCTCTCTGGTCCCCCCTGATCTCCATGATCATGTGGAGGGCAGGCGGCATCAACAAAGTGTGTACCATGATCGCGCAAATGTGTCACGCGATATTGAGGTCAATGATCCCGTGTTTGTGCTCAATTGTGCACATGGTCCCAAATGGCTCGCTGGCACGGTCACAGCCAAAGAGGGTATCAGTTCGAGTCTCCCCCATCAGTGGAAACATCCTCTCTGCATCCACCTTGTCGAGCCCCCTCATAATCTTATATGTTTCGATAAGATCACCTCTCATTCTTCTGAACTCCAATGAGTAGAGGCCCAACCTGCTCAACCTTTCCTCATAAGTCAACCCTCCCATCTCCAGAATTAACCGAGTGAACCTTCTCTGAACAGTCTCCAATGCAAGTCTATCCCGCCTTAAATACGGAGGCCAAAACTGCACGCAGTACTCCAGGTGTGGTCTCACCAATACCCTGTACAGTTGTAGCAGGACTTCTCTTTTAGGCTCGATTCCCCCTTTGCAATAAAAGCCAAGATACCATTGGCTCTTTCATCCAAGTCACTAAAATAGATTATATAGTTGGGGCCCCAGCACTGATCCCTGCGGCATCCCACTACTGTACGCCAACTGGAAAATGACCCATTTATCCTGACTCTCAGCCAATCCTCTATCGGTGCTAATATATTACCCCCAACCCGGTGAACTTTTATCTTGTGCAGTAACCTTTTATGTGGCACCTTATCGAATACCTTCTGGAAACCCAAATACACCATATATCCACATATCGAGCATCCAGAGGGGTAAAGAGAGGGTATGAGAATAGAATGGCAACAACCTCCCTATCCCCAGGGACGGGGAGAAGTGTGAGGTAATGCATTTGGGGAGGGCTAACAAGGCGAGGGAACACACATTAAATGGTCGGACACTGAGAGGTGTGGAGGAACAGAGGGACCTGGGAGGGCAGGTCCACAGATCCCTGAAGGTAGCAGGCCAGGTGGATAAGGTGGTTAAGAAGGCATACGGAATACTTGCCTTTATTGGCCGAGACATGGAATACAAGAGCAGGAGAGGTTATGCTTGAACTGTATAAAACACTGGTTAGGCCACAGCTGGAGTACTGCGTGCACAGTTCTGGTCACATTACAGGAAGGATGTGATTGCACTGGAGAGGGTACAGAGATTTACCAGGATGTTGCACTGGAGAGGGTACAGAGGAGATTTACCAGGATGTTGCACTGGAGAGGGTACAGAGGAGATTTACCAGGATGTTGCACTGGAGAGGGTACAGAGGAGATTTACCAGGATGTTGCACTGGAGAGGGTACAGAGGAGATTTACCAGGATGTTGCACTGGAGAGGGTACAGAGGAGATTTACCAGGGTGTTGCACTGGAGAGGGTACAGAGGAGATTTACCAGGATGTTGCCGGGACTGGAGAATTTTAGCGATGAGGAAAGATTGGATAGGCTGGGGTCTGTTTTCCTTGGAACAGAGGAGGCTGAGGGGAGACCTGATTGAGGTGTATAAAATGATGAGGGGCCTGGATAGAGTGGATAGGACGGACCTGTTTCCCTGGGCAGAGGGATCAACAACCAGGGGGCAGAGAGTGAAAGTAATTGGGGGGGGAGGTTTAGAGGGGATTTGAGGGGAAATGTCTTCACCCAGAGGGTGGTGGGGGTCTGGGGTGGAACTCACGGCCTGAAAGGGGGGTAGAGGCAGAAACCCTCACCACATTTGGATGTGCTCCTGAAGTGCTGTAACCCACAGGGCTACGGACCCAGAGCGGGAAAGTGGGATTAGGCCGGGTAGCTCTTGGTCGGCCGGCACGGACACGATGGGCCGAATGGCCTCCTTCCGTGCTGTGAATTTCTACGATTCTACGTAGACTGTAAGGGGGAAATAGCTCGAAGGAGAAGACGCTGAGCAGATAAGATGTAGGTCTTTCAGGAAACACTGCCGAGATCCCATAGCGTGGCGGGATTGTTATGAGATCGAGACTGAGGAATAGTCAGAGAATCCACTTTACACCAGGTAATCACATGATCCATTTTATTGTTAGTTCGTAGTTTACAAACGTAGAATTAAAAGACGGCAAATGCATTGGACAGTGTGTCTGTACAAATGTTCGCGACAGCTTCAACACGCCTACATTTAGAATCGCTCCAAACTGCAGGCACCACCCTCATGCACCCACTTGTTTACGCTGCAGCCTTGAGGCTGTACGACACAGGAACAGGAGGAGGCCCATTCAGCCCCTCGAGCCTGTTACACAGGAACAGGAGGAGGCCCATTCAGCCCCTCAAGCCTGTTACACAGGAACAGGAGGAGGCCCATTCAGCCCCTCGAGCCTGTTACACAGGAACAGGAGGAGGCCCATTCAGCCCCTCGAGCCTGTTACACAGGAACAGATGGAGGCCCATTCAGCCCCTCGAGCCTGTTACACGGGAACAGGAGGAGGCCCATTCAGCCCCTCGAGCCTGTTACACAGGAACAGGAGGAGGCCCATTCAGCCCCTCGGGCCTGTTACACAGGAACTGGAGGAGGTACATTCGGCCACTCGAGCCTGCTCCGCCATTTAATACGATCATGGCTGATCTGATCATGGACTCAGCTCCACTTCCCCGCCCGCTCCCCATAACCCTTCACTCCCTTATCGCTCAAAAATCTGTCTATCTCCACCTTAAATATATTCAATGACCCAGCCTCCACAGCTCTCTGGGGCAGAGAATTCCACAGATTTACAACCCTCCGAGAGAAGAAATTCCTCCTCATCTCAGTTTTAAATGGGCGGCCCCTTATTCTAAGACCATGCCCCCTAGTTCTAGTCTCCCCCATTAGTGGAAACATCCTCTCTGCATCCACCTTGTCGAGCCCCCTCATAATCTGATACGTTTCAATAAGATCACCTCTCATTCTTCTGAATTCCAATGAATAGAGGCCCAACCTCCTCAACCTTTCCTCATAAGTCAACCCCTTCATCTCCGGAATCAACCGAGTGAACCTTCACTGAACTGCCTCCAATGCAAGTCTATCCCTCCTTAAATACGGAGGCCAAAACTGCACGCAGTACTCCAGGTGTGGCCTCACCAGTACCCTGTCCAGTTGTAGCAGGACTTCCCTGCTTTTATACTCTATCCCCCTTTGCAATAAAGGCCAACGTTGCATTGGCCTTCCTGATCACTTGCTGTTCCTGAACGCTAACCTTTTGTGTTTCATGCACAAGGGCCCCCAGGTCGAGCTGTACTGCAGCACCCGGCAATTTTTCTCCCATTTAAGTTATCATTTGCTTTTTCTCCGCATCCAATGTACATCTGGTGTTGGTAGCACAGCGTTGGTTCGGTTAACCCCTCAACAAACCTGAAGACGATCGTGACCCTGTCTTTTGGAACACATTATTGACACGTGTGTCATCAGAGACTGGACTCTCGCCCGTCTGTGAGAAAATTACTTCCAACGAGCGAGGAAAAGGAGTCACCCCTTCACCGTACGCACCGGTGAGTATGCTCACAGGTCCGTTGAGCTGTTGAGTCGGGAGCTGTAAATATATTTGCTTAAGAATTCATAGCAACTCATCGCTATTAAGAACTGGCTGGTTTATGAGCAAAGACACATGACCGGTTCATCCACCTGCCCCATCGTGGATCCCCCGAACCCAACTGGCCGGGGTTTTATTGAGTCTTGTGAACATCACGTGACTGGCTAAGCCACTCAACAGCTCGACAACTATTTTAATAGAAGATAAAATCACGCGCCCCCCTTTTGGTGAGAACACAAATTTCAAAATAAACTTTTAACGGAAACGGAAATGAAATTAAAACTGGGTTGCCGGGGGGGGGGTGATGATGCACTCCAGTCCCTCCGGCGCCCACCTCTGGCGGAAGGCCGCGAGCGTACCGGTGGACACTGCGTGCTCCATCTCCAGGGACACCCCTGGCCCGGATGTAACCGCGGAAGAGAGGGCAGGCAGTCGGGCTCCCCTCGACCGCCCGCTGCCTGGACCGGCTGATGGCCCCCTTGGCCGCGCCCAGGAGCGGTCCTAGGAGAAGGAGGCCCTCGGACCTGCCCGTTCCACCCCCCCCCCCCCCGCACAGGGGGCCCAAAGACCAGGAGCGTGGGACTGAAGCGCAGCCAGAATTTGAGGCGCGGCCCCTTAAAATTCAGCAGCTCCACCAAGCTTGTGAGCACCCCCGCAGGGTCACACATAGCAGGAGTGTTGTGGGATTGTTACCACCATCATCGGCAGTCCCTCGGAATCGAGGAAGACTTGCCTCCAGTCTAACAGTGAGTTCTCAGGTGACTGTACAGTCCCAATACGGATTGTTAAACCTTTGGCTAATAAACTAACCAGCTGTTAATAGCGATGCGTTGCTGTGAATTCTGAAGCAATGAACCCACGAAGCAAGTACATTTCAGTCCCACTGCCCGGAAAATCCCCTCTGGTCTGGGGGAGGGTGTGACGGTCCTTGACCCCTGGTCCTCAGCAGGTGAAAGGTCACCCCCGAGCACTGACCATCACCCCCCCCCCCCCCCCCCCCCCCCCGCCGCCCAATAAGCGGATTGAACATTCCGTGACGGAGCCGGGTTTGAGCGCTGAGCGAAGACGCGCTGACTGTCGCGGAGGCCGCTCGAGTGCCGCGGAGGCCGCTCGAGTGCCGCGGAGGCCGCTCGAGTGCCGATACTTTCCATTACCGACTCGGGCGAAAGAGGCGCAGGAGCGACGGTGGAGGCGCAGGAGGAAAGGCATTTGGCTGCTGGCATCCGGCACGTTAAACCGAAGGGTGGGGGGGGGGGGGGGAGGCGCGACACACTGAGGGCTCCCCTCCCGCCTGCCCCAGGACCCCTCTCCTCCCAGACCCTGACACGAGGGCCGCTCACTGGAGGGGTGCGAGCCGCCGACGATTCGGACCATGGGGCGGGGGTGAGGGAGGGGGAGGGGTGAGGGAGGGGGGAGGGAGGGGGGAGGGGTGAGGGAGGGGGGAGGGGTGAGGGAGGGGGGAGGGGTGAGGGAGGGGTGAGGGAGGGGGGAGGGGTGAGGGAGGGGGGAGGGGTGAGGGAGGGGTGAGGGAGGGGGGAGGGGTGAGGAGGGGGAGGGGTGAGGGAGGGGGAGGGGTGAGGGAGGGGGAGGGGTGAAGAGAGGGGGAGGGGTGAAGAGAGGGGGAGGGGTGAAGAGAGGGGGAGGGGTGAAGAGAGGGGGAGGGGTGAAGAGAGGGGGAGGGGAGAGGGGAGGGGGAGGGGTGAGGGAGGGGGAGGGGTGAGGAGGGGGAGGGGGAAGAGGGAAGGAGGGGTGAGAGAGGGGGAGGGGGTGAGAGAGGGGGAGGGGGTGAGAGAGGGGGAGGGGGTGAGAGAGGGGGAGGGGGTGAGAGAGGGGGAGGGGGTGAGAGAGGGGGAGGGGTGAAGAGGGAAGGAGGGGGTGAGAGAGGGGGAGGGGGTGAGAGAGGGGGAGGGGTGAGAGAGGGGGAGGGGTGAAGAGGGGGGGAGGGGTGGTGAGAGAGGGGGAGGGGGTGAGAGAGGGGGAGGGGTGAGAGAGGGGGAGGGGTGAGAGAGGGGGAGGGGTGAGAGAGGGGGAGGGGTGAGAGAGGGGGAGGGGTGAGAGAGGGGGAGGGGTGAGAGAGGGGGAGGGGTGAGAGAGGGGGAGGGGTGAGAGAGGGGGAGGGGTGAGAGAGGGGGAGGGGTGAGAGAGGGGGAGGTGTGAGAGAGGGGGAGGGGTGAGAGCGGGGGAGGGTGAGAGAGGGGGAGGGGTGAGAGAGGGGGAGGGGGAGAGAGGAGGGGAGGGGTGAGAGAGGGGAGGGGTGAGAGAGGGGGAGGGGTGAAGAGAGGGGGAGGGGTTGAAGAGAGGGGGAGGGGTGAAGAGAAGGGGGGAGGGGTGAAGAGAGGGGGAGGGGTGAAGAGAGGGGGAGGGGTGAAGAGAGGGGGAGGGGTGAAGAGAGGGGAGGGGTGAAGAGAGGGGGAGGGGTGAAGAGAGGGGGAGGGGTGAAGAGAGGGGGAGGGGTGAGAGAGGGGGAGGGGTGAAGAGAGGGGGAGGGGTGAAGAGAGGGGAGGGGTGAAGAGAGGGGGAGGGGTGAAGAGAGGGGGAGGGGTGAAGAGAGGGGGAGGGGTGAAGAGAGGGGGAGGGGTGAAGAGAGGGGAGGGGTGAAGAGAGGGGGAGGGGTGAAGAGAGGGGGAGGGGTGAAGAGAGGGGGAGGGGTGAAGAGAGGGGAGGGGTGAGAGGGGAGGGGTGAAGAGAGGGGGAGGGGTGAAGAGAGGGGGAGGGGTGAAGAGAGGGGGAGGGTGAAGAGAGGGGGAGGGGTTGAAGAGAGGGGGAGGGGTGAAGAGAGGGGGAGGGGGTGAAGAGAGGGGGAGGGGTGAAGAGAGGGGGGGGAGGGGTGAAGGGATGAGGGGGGAGGGGGTGAAGAGAGGGGGGAGGGGTGAAGAGAGGGGGAGGGGTTGAAGAGA
>NW_027254893.1:50234-90628 GCF_044704955.1 Pristiophorus japonicus
ACTCTCTCTACCTGTGTGTGTGTCTCTGTCTAACTCTCTACCTGTGTGTGTATCTCTGTCTAACTCTCTCTACCTGTGTGTGTGTCTCTGTCTAACTCTCTCTACCTGTGTGTGTGTCTCTGTCTAACTCTCTCTACCTGTGTGTGTGTCTCTGTCTAACTCTCTCTACCTGTGTGTGTGTCTCTGTCTAACTCTCTCTACCTGTGTGTGTGTCTCTGTCTAACTCTACCTGTGTGTGTGTCTCTGTCTAACTCTCTCTACCTGTGTGTGTGTCTCTGTCTAACTCTCTACCTGTGTGTGTGTCTCTGTCTAACTCTCTCTACCTGTGTGTGTGTCTCTGTCTAACTCTCTACCTGTGTGTGTGTCTCTGTCTAACTCTCTCTACCTGTGTGTGTGTGTCTCTGTCTAACTCTCTCTACCTGTGTGTGTGTCTCTGTCTAACTCTCTACCTGTGTGTGTGTCTCTCTGTCTAACTCTCTCTCTCTACCTGTGTGTGTGTCTCTCTGTCTAACTCTCTACCTGTGTGTGTGTCTCTGTCTAACTCTCTACCTGTGTGTGTGTCTCTGTCTAACTATCTACCTGTGTGTGTGTCTCTGTCTAACTATCGACCTGTGTGTGTGTGTCTCTGTCTAACACTCTGCCTGTGTGTGTGTCTCTCTGTCTAACTCTCTACCTGTGTGTGTGTCTCTGTCTAACACTCTGCCTGTGTGTGTGTCTCTCTGTCTAACACTCTACCTGTGTGTGTGTCTCTCTGTCTAACTCTCTCTACCTGTGTGTGTGTGTCTCTCTGTCTAACTCTCTGCCTGTGTGTGTGTCTCTGTCTAACTCTCTCTACCTGTGTGTGTCTCTCTGTCTAACTCTCTCTCTCTACCTGTGTGTGTCTCTCTGTCTAACTCTCTACCTGTGTGTGTGTGTCTCTGTCTAACTCTCTCTACCTGTGTGTGTCTCTGTCTAACTCTCTACCTGTGTGTCTCTCTCTATCTAACTATCTCTGCCTGTGTGTGTGTGTGTGTGTTTCTGTCTAACTATCTCTGCCTGTGTGTGTGTCTCTGTCTAACTATCTCTCTACCTGTGTGTGTGTCTCTCTGTCTAACTCTCTACCTGTGTGTGTGTGTGTGTCTCTGTCTAACTATCTCTCTGCCTGTGTGTGTGTCTCTGTCTAACTCTCTACCTGTGTGTGTGTGTCTCTGTCTAACTCTCTGCCTGTTTGTGTCTCTGTCGAACTATCTCTCTGCCTGTGTGTGTGTGTCTCTGTCTAACTCTCTCTGTGCCTGTGTGTGTGTCTCTCTGTCTAACTATCTCTGCCTGTGTGTGTGTGTCTCTGTCTATCTAACTATCTCTCTCCTGTGTGTGTGTGTGTCTCTGTCTATCTAACTATCTCTCTGCCTGTGTGTGTCTGTCTATCTTAACTCACTCTGCCTGTCTCTCTCTCTCTCTCTCTCTCTCTCTCTCTCTCTCTCTCTCTCTCTCTCTCGCTCGCTCGCTCCCCGTCTCTCGCTCTGCCTGTATGTGCATGTGCGTCTCTCTGTCTAACTCTCTTTCTGTTGTTTGTGTGTGCGTGACTCACAAGGACATAAGGAATAAGAGCAGGAGTAGGACATACGGCCCCTCGAGCCTGCTCCGCCATTCAATAAAATCTTGGCTGATGTGATCATGGACTCAGGTCCACTTCCCCGTCCGCTCCCCATAACCCCTTAATCCCTTATCGGTTAAGAAACTGTCTATCTCTGTCTTCAATATATTCAATGACCCAGCCTCCACAGCTCTCTGGGGCAGAGAATTCCACAGATTTACAACCCTCAGAGAAGAAATTCCTCCTCATCTCAGTTTTAAATGCGCGGCCCCTTATTCTAAGACCATGCCCCCTAGTTCTAGTCTCCCCCATCAGTGGGAACATCCTCTCTGCATCCACCTTGTCGAGCCCCCTCATAATCTGATACGTTTCGATAAGATCACCTCTCATTCTTCTGAATTCCAATGAGTAGAGGCCCAACCTCCTCAACCTTTCCTCATAAGTCAACCCCCTCATCTCCGGAATCAACCGAGTGAACCTTCTCTGAACTGCCTCCAAAGCAAGTATATCCTTCCTTAAATACGGAGACCAAAACTGCACGCAGTACTCCAGGTGTGGCCTCACCAATACCCTGTATAACTGGAGCAAGACTTCCCTGCTTTTATACTCCATCCCCTTTGCAATAAAGGCCAAGATACCATTCCCCTCCCCCTTCCCCCCCCTCGCTCTCACTGTGCGCCTCTCCTTTCTCTCTCAATATCCTGCTTTCTCTCCTTCCTTCCTTCCTTCCCCAGGGTCACTTCATTCCGGGGGCGTACCGATTCGATGCCCTGATCACCACCTTTGAGATGATCCTGTCGGACTGCCCGGAGCTGCGGGAGATTGAGTGGCGTTGTGTTATCATTGACGAGGCTCACCGGCTCAAGAACAGGAACTGCAAGCTGCTGGAGGGACTGAAGCTCATGGATCTGGTACGGGTCACAGATCTCTCTTTCCCCACCCCCCCTCCCTCCCTCCTCCCCCACCGCCACCTTGTCTGGCGTGCACTCTGTGATTAACTGATGGTTTCTGTTTGTACTTCCCCCCCCCCCCCCCCCCAGGAGCACAAGGTGCTGCTGACAGGGACACCCCTGCAGAACACGGTGGAGGAGCTCTTCAGCCTGTTGAACTTCCTGGAGCCCTCGCAGTTCCCCCTGGAGTCTGCCTTCCTGCAGGAGTTTGGGGACCTCAAGACCGAGGAGCAGGTAGGTCGGGCTGGGCTCCGCGGGTCACGGGGGGGGGGGTCAGCTCGCGTCTCGATCCCGCGCCGCGTTCTCCGCTCCCGTTCCCCCCCGTCCCCCTCTGTCTCACTCCACCTTTCTCTGCTTCCCCCCACCCCCAGGTTCAGAAGCTGCAGGCCCTGCTGAAGCCAATGATGTTGCGCCGTTTGAAGGAGGACGTGGAGAAGAACCTGGCCCCCAAGGAGGAGACCATCATCGAGGTGGAGCTCACCAACATCCAGAAGAAGTATTACCGGGCCATCCTGGAGCGTAACTTCACCTTCCTGGCCAAGGGGGCCGGCCAGGCCAATGTCCCCAACCTTCTCAACACCATGATGGAGCTCCGCAAGTGCTGCAATCACCCCTACCTCATCAATGGTGGGTGGTGGGTGCCGAAAGTGGGCTCGGAGTAACCGAGTGTGCCAGAGGGCGATCGGGGGGTTTATATATAGAATAACAGATACCCGGGAGTGAGTTACAGACTGGAATCTAATCGAGGGGTTCGGGGGGTTTATATATAGAATAACAGATACCCGGGAGTGAGTTACAGGCTGGAATCTAATCGAGGGGTTCGGGGGGTTTATATATAGAATAACAGATACCCGGGAGTGAGTTACAGGCTGGAATCTAATCGAGGGGTTCGGGGGGTTTATATATCGAAGAACAGATACCCGGGAGTGAGTTACAGGCTGGAATCTAATCGAGGGGTTCGGGGGGTTTATATATAGAATAACAGATACCCGGGAATGAGTTACAGGCTGGAGTCTAATCGAGAGGTTCGGGGGGTTTATATATAGAATAACAGATACCCGGGAGTGAGTTTCAGACTGGAATCTAATCGAGGGGTTCAGGGGGTTTATATATAGAATAACAGATACCCGGGAGTGAGTTTCAGACTGGAATCTAATCGAGGGGTTCAGGGGGTTTATATATAGAATAACAGATACCCGGGAGTGAGTTTCAGACTGGAATCTAATCGAGGGGTTCAGGGGGTTTATATATAGAATAACAGATACCCGGGAGTGAGTTACAGGCTGGAATCTAATCGAGGGGTTCAGGGGGTTTATATATAGAATAACAGATACCCGGGAGTGAGTTTCAGACTGGAATCTAATCGAGGGGTTCGGGGATTTATATATAGAATAACAGATACCCGGGAGTGAGTTACAGGCTGGAATCTAATCGAGGGGTTCGGGGGGTTTATATATAGAATAACAGATACCCGGGAATGAGTTACAGGCTGGAATCTAATCGAGGGGTTCGGGGGGTTTATATATCGAAGAACAGATACCCGGGAGTGAGTTACAGGCTGGAATCTAATCGAGGGGTTCGGGGGGTTTATATATAGAATAACAGATACCCGGGAGTGAGTTACAGGCTGGAATCTAATCGAGGGGTTCAGGGGGTTTATATATAGAATAACAGATACCCGGGAGTGAGTTACAGGCTGGAATCTAATCGAGGGGTTCAGGGGGTTTATATATAGAATAACAGATACCCGGGAGTGAGTTTCAGACTGGAATCTAATCGAGGGGTTCGGGGATTTATATATAGAATAACAGATACCCGGGAGTGAGTTACAGGCTGGAATCTAATCGAGGGGTTTGGGGGGTTTATATATAGAATAACAGATACCCGGGAGTGAGTTACAGGCTGGAATCTAATCGAGGGGTTCAGGGGGTTTATATATAGAATAACAGATACCCGGGAGTGAGTTTCAGACTGGAATCTAATCGAGGGGTTCGGGGATTTATATATAGAATAACAGATACCCGGGAGTGAGTTACAGGCTGGAATCTAATCGAGGGGTTCGGGGGGTTTATATATAGAATAACAGATACCCAGGAGTGAGTTACAGGCTGGAATCTAATCGAGGGGTTCGGGGGGTTTATATATCGAAGAACAGATACCCGGGAGTGAGTTACAGGCTGGAATCTAATCGAGGGGTTCGGGGGGTTTATATATAGAATAACAGATACCCGGGAGTGAGTTACAGGCTGGAATCTAATCGAGGGGTTCGGGGGGTTTATATATAGAATAACAGATACCCGGGAGTGAGTTTCAGACTGGAATCTAATCGAGGGGTTCGGGGATTTATATATAGAATAACAGATACCCGGGAGTGAGTTACAGGCTGGAATCTAATCGAGGGGTTCGGGGGGTTTATATATAGAATAACAGATACCCGGGAATGAGTTACAGGCTGGAATCTAATCGAGGGGTTCGGGGGGTTTATATATCGAAGAACAGATACCCGGGAGTGAGTTACAGGCTGGAATCTAATCGAGGGGTTTGGGGGGTTTATATATAGAATAACAGATACCCGGGAGTGAGTTACAGGCTGGAATCTAATCGAGGGGTTCGGGGGGTTTATATATAGAATAACAGATACCCGGGAGTGAGTTACAGGCTGGAATCTAATCGAGGGGTTCGGGGGTTTATATATAGAATAACAGATACCCGGGAGTGAGTTACAGGCTGGAATCTAATCGAGGGGTTCGGGGGGTTTATATATAGAATAACAGATACCCGGGAGTGAGTTACAGGCTGGAATCTAATCGAGGGGTTCGGGGGGTTTATATATAGAATAACAGATACCCGGGAGTGAGTTACAGGCTGGAATCTAATCGAGGGGTTCGGGGGGTTTATATATAGAATAACAGATACCCGGGAGTGAGTTACAGGCTGGAATTGGGGCACTGAGGTTTGCACACAGCCCTGAGTTGTGACGAGTATCGGGATGGGCGTTGCCTGTTCCGTCCGTTCCCTTTAACCGTTTTGAACTTTGGCCCGCAGGCGCCGAGGAGAAGATCCTGGGGGAGTTCCGTGAGATCCATGATCCCATCGCGCTGGATTTCCACCTGCAGGCCATGATCCAGTCGGCCGGCAAACTGGTCCTCATCGACAAGCTCCTGCCCAAACTCAAGTCTGGCGGCCACAAGGTGCTGGTCTTCTCCCAGATGGTTCGGTGTCTGGATATACTGGAGGATTACCTCATCCAGAAGAGGTAAGCAACACCCCCCGGCCTCAGGGTGGGGGTGGATGAGGGAGGGGTTGGTGTGTGTGTGTGTGGGGGCTGGTCAGTGCGCGTGTTAGGTCTCTGGGGTGCAGTGTTTCACCTCTCCCTCTTCTCCTTACCCGTTCTTCACTTGATGAGCCCCGACAGGGTGTGTCGCTTGGCTATTCGATTCTTGTGCGGGTGGCATCATAACAACAGCAACTCATGTCAGCCGTGGCTCCGTGGGTAGCACCCTCGCCTCGAGTCAGAAGGTTGTGGGTTCAAGTCCCACTCCAGGGACTTGAGCCCGTAAATCTCAGTTGACACTCCAGTGCAGCGCTGAGGGAGCGCTGCGCTGTTGGAGGGGCAGTACTGGGGGCGTGCTGCACTGTCGGAATCGGGAGGGGTGTAGCGGCTGGAAGAGGTTTCAGAGATGGGGAGGGGTGTAGGGTCATGGCGGGACTTGTAAACGGGGATGAGAATTTTGAAATCAAGGCGTTGCTTCACCGGGAGCCAATGTAGGTCAGTGAGCACAGGGGGTGATGGGTGAGTGGGACTGGGTGTGAGTTAGGACACGGGGCAGTGAGCACAGGGGGTGATGGGTGAGTGGGACTGGGTGTGAGTTAGGACACGGGGGCAGTGAGCACAGGGGGTGATGGGTGAGTGGGACTGGGTGTGAGTTAGGACACGGGCAGTGAGCACAGGGGGTGATGGGTGAGTGGGACTGGGTGTGAGTTAGGACACGGGGGCAGTGAGCACAGGGGGTGATGGGTGAGCGGGACTGGGTGTGAGTTAGGACACAGGGGCAGTGAGCACAGGGGGTGATGGGTGAGTGGGACTGGGTGTGAGTTAGGACACGGGGCAGTGAGCACAGGGGGTGATGGGTGAGTGGGACTGGGTGTGAGTTAGGACACGGGGGCAGTGAGCACAGGGGGTGATGGGTGAGCGGGACTGGGTGTGAGTTAGGACACAGGGCAGTGAGCACAGGGGGTGATGGGTGAGTGGGACTGGGTGTGAGTTAGGACACGGGGCAGCGAGCACAGGGGGTGATGGGTGAGTGGGACTGGGTGTGAGTTAGGACACGGGGCAGTGAGCACAGGGGGTGATGGGTGAGTGGGACTGGGTGTGAGTTAGGACACGGGGCAGTGAGCACAGGGGGTGATGGGTGAGTGGGACTCGGTGCGAGTTAGGACACTGGGCAGTGAGCACAGGGGGTGATGGGTGAGCAGGACTGGGTGCGAGTTAGGACACGGGGCAGTGAGCACAGGGGGTGATGGGTGAGCGGGACTGGGTGCGAGTTAGGACACGGGTCAGTGAGCACAGTGGGTGATGGGTGAGTGGGACTGGGTGTGAGTTAGGACACGGGGCAGTGAGCACAGGGGGTGATGGGTGAGTGGGACTGGGTGCGAGTTAGGACACGGGTCAGTGAGCACAGGGGGTGATGGGTGAGCGGGACTGGGTGCGAGTTAGGACACGGGGGCAGCGAGCACAGGGGGTGATGGGTGAGTGGGACTGGGTGCGAGTTAGGACACGGGGCAGTGAGCACAGGGGGTGATGGGTGAGTGGGACTGGGTGCGAGTTAGGACATGGGTCAGTGAGCACAGTGGGTGATGGGTGAGTGTGACTTGGTGTGAGTTAGGACACGGGGCAGTGAGCACAGGGGGTGATGGGTGAGCGGGACTGGGTGCGAGTTAGGACATGGGTCAGTGAGCACAGTGGGTGATGGGTGAGTGGGACTGGGTGTGAGTTAGGACACGGGGCAGTGAGCACAGGGGGTGATGGGTGAGTGGGACTGGGTGTGAGTTAGGACACTGGGCAGTGAGCACAGGGGGTGATGGGTGAGTGGGACAGGGTGTGAGTTAGGACACGGGGGCAGTGAGCACAGGGGGTGATGGGTGAGTGGGACTCGGTGCGAGTTAGGACACGGGGCAGTGAGCACAGGGGGTGATGGGTGAGCGGGACTCTGTGCGAGTTAGGACACTGGGCAGTGAGCACAGGAGGTGATGGGTGAGCGGGACTCGGTGCGAGTTAGGACACGGGGCAGCCGAGTTTTGGATCATCTCTAGTTTACGTCGGGTAGAATGTGGGAGGCCGGCCAGGAGTGCGTTGGAATAGTCAAGTCTGGGGGTAACAAAGGCACGGATGAGGGCTTCAGCAGCGGATGAGCTGAGGCAGCGGGGGTGAAGACGGCCGATGTTATGATGGTGGTCTCGGTGCGGATGCAGGGCCGGAAGCTGAACTCTGGGTCTGTGACCCTCCGTCGCCCCCGGCTCTGCCCTCTGACCCTCTGTGCCCTTGTTGTCCCCCCAGGTACCTGTACGAGCGGATCGACGGGCGAGTGCGAGGGAACCTGAGGCAGGCGGCCATCGACCGCTTCAGTAAGCCGGAGTCCGACCGCTTTGTCTTCTTGCTGTGCACGCGGGCAGGAGGCCTGGGCATCAACCTGACGGCCGCCGACACCTGTATCATCTTTGACTCAGACTGGAACCCACAGAACGACCTCCAGGTATGGCTGGGAGAGAGGGCGAGACCGAGGGGGGGGATTGTCCTGGGAAGGGGGAACTGAGGGGGAGTGGGTTTCCCTCTCTCCATCTGCGCCCCCCCTCTCACTCGCTGTCAGCGCCCCCCCCCCCCTCTCGCTCGCTGTCAGCGCCCCCCCCCCCCCTCTCGCTCGCTGTCAGCGCCCCCCCCCCCCCCTCTCGCTCGCTGTCAGCGCCTCTGCTCCCGCCCCCCGCCCCCTTTGCTCTCTCGCTCTCTGTCTGTGCCCCCCCTCGCGCTCAGTGTCTCTCTCTCTTTCCTCCCCCCCCGTGTGTCTCTGTGTGTGTCTCTGTGTGTGTCTCTGTGTGTGTCTCTGTGTGTGTCTCTGTGTGTGTCTCTGTGTGTGTCTCTGTGTGTGTCTCTGTGTGTGTCTCTGTGTGTGTCTCTGTGTGTGTCTCTGTGTGTGTCTCTGTGTGTGTCTCTGTGTGTGTCTCTGTGTGTGTCTCTGTGTGTGTCTCTGTGTGTGTCTCTGTGTGTGTCTCTGTGTGTGTCTCTGTGTGTGTGTCTGTGTGTGTGTCTGTGTGTGTGTCTGTGTCTGTGTGTGTGTCTGTGTCTGTGTGTGTCTGTGTCTGTGTGTGTGTGTGTCTGTGTGTGTGTGTGTCTGTGTGTGTGTGTGTCTGTGTGTGTCTGTGTCTGTGTGTGTGTGTGTCTGTGTGTGTGTGTGTGTGTCTGTGTGTGTGTGTGTGTGTCTGTGTGTGTGTGTGTCTGTGTGTGTGTGTGTCTGTGTGTGTCTGTGTCTGTGTGTGTGTGTGTCTGTGTGTGTCTGTGTGTGTCTGTGTGTGTGTGTGTGTGTCTGTGCGTGTGTGTCTGCCGCTCTCACCCAGCATTCCCTGTGTTTCAGGCTCAGGCCCGCTGCCACCGAATCGGGCAGAGCAAGGCAGTGAAGGTGTATCGTCTGATCACGCGCAACTCGTACGAGCGGGAGATGTTTGACAAGGCCAGCCTGAAGCTGGGGCTCGACAAGGCCGTGCTGCAGTCCATGAGCGGGCGTGAGAACAGTGTCAACGGGGTAAGTGCCCAGTGACCGACCTCCGTTGATCGGCTCCCCGGGGCCCCGTGACCGACATCGATTGGTCCCCAGGGCCCCATTGACTGACGCATTGCTTTTCCTCCCAACTTTGTATCGTCGGCAAACTTGGCAACGTTACACTCGGTCCCTTCATCCAGGTCATTAATATAGATTGTAAATAGTTGGGGTCCCAGCACTGATCCCTGTGGCACCCCACTAGTTACTGTTTGCCAACCCGAGAATGAACCATTTATCCCGAGTCTCTGTTTTCTGTTCGTTAGCCAATCCTCTCTCCATGCTAATATATTGCCCCCAACCCCGTGAACTTTTATCTTGTGCAGTAACTTTTATGTGGCACCTTGTCAAATGCCTTCTGGAAATCCAAATACACCACATCCACTGGTTCCCCTTTATCCATCCTGTTCGTTACATCCTCAAAGAACTCCAGCAAATTTGTCAAACACGATTTCCCCTTCATAAATCCATGCTGACTCTGCTTGATTGAATTATGCTTTTCTAAATGTCCTGCTACTGCTTCTTTAATAATAGACTCCAGCATTTTCCCACCCACAGATGTTAGGCTAACTGGTCTATAGTTTCCTGCTTTCTGACTGACTCCTGTTTTGAATAGGGGCGTTACATTTGCGGTTTTCCAATCTTCTGGGACCTCCCCAGAATCCAGGGAATTTTGGTAGATTACAACCAATGCATTATCTCTGCAGCCACTTCTCTTAAGACATAAAAACTGACTGCAAAAGCTTCTATAGATGTGTGAAGAGAAAAAGATTAGTGAAGACCAACGTAGGTCCCTTGCAGTCAGAATCAGGTGAATTTATAATGGGGAACAAAGAAATGGCAGACCAATTGAACCAATACTTTGGTTCCGTCTTCACTAAGGAAGACACAAATAACCTCCCGAAAATACTCGGGCATCGAGGGTCCAGCGACAAGGGGGAACTGAGGGAAATCCTTATTCGTCAGGAAATGGTGTTGGGGAAATTGAAGGGACTGAAGGCCGATAAATCCCCAGGGCCTGATAGTCTGCATCCCAGAGTACTTAAGAAAGTGGCCCTAGAAATAGTGGATGCATAGGTGGTAATTTTTCAACATTCTGTAGACTCTGGTTCAGTTCCTATGGATTGGAGGGTAGCGAATGTAACCCCACTTTTTAAAAAAGGAGGAAGAGAGAAAACGGGTAATTATAGACCGGTTAGCCTGACATCGGTGGTGGGGAAAATGTTGGAATCAATTATGAAAGATGTAATAGCACGTTTGGAAAGCAGTGACAGGATCGGTCCAAGTCAGCATGGATTTATGAAAGGGAAATCATGCTTGACAAATCTTCCAGAATTTTTTGAGGATGTAACTAGTAGAGTGGACAAGGGAGAACCGGTGGATGTGGTGTATTTGGACTTTCAAAAGGCTTTTGACAAGGTCCCACACAAGAGATTGGTATGCAAAATTAAAGCACATGGTATTGAGGGTAATATATTGATGTGGATAGAGAACTGGTTGGCAGACAGGAAGCAGAGAGTGGGAATAAATGGGTCCTTTTCAGAATGGCAGGCAGTGACTAGTGGGGTACCGCAAGGTTCAGTGCTGGGACCCCAGCTATTTACAATATACATTAATGATTTAGACGAAGGAATTGAATGTAATATCTCCAAGTTTGCAGATGACACTAAGCTGGGTGGCAGTGTGAGCTGTGAGGAGGATGCTAAGAGGCTGCAGGCTGACTTGGACAGGTTAGGTGAGTGGGCAAATGCATGGCAGATGCAGTATATTGTAGGTAAATGTGAGGTTATCCATTTTGGTGGCAAAAACAGGAAGGCAGAATATTATCTGAATGGTGACAGATTAGTAAAAGGGGAGGTGCAACGAGACCTGGGTGTCATGGTACATCAGTCATTGAAAGTTGGCATGCAGGTACAGCAGGCGGTGAAGAAGGCAAATGGCATGTTGGCCTTCATAGCGAGAGGATTTGAGTATAGGAGCAGGGAGGTCTTACTGCAGTTGTACAGGGCCTTGGTGAGATCACACCTTGAATATTGTGTACAGTTTTGGTCTCCTGATCTGAGGAAGGACATTCTTGCTATTGAGGGAGTGCAGCGAAGGTTCACCAGACTGATTCCCGGGATGGCAGGACTGACATGTGAAGAAAGACTGGATCGACTAGGCTTATATTCACTGGAATTTAGAAGGATGAGAGGGGATCTCATAGAAACAGATAAAATTCTGACGGGATTGGACAGGTTAGATGCAGGAAGAATGTTCCCGATGTTGGGGAAGTCCAGAACCAGGGGACACAGTCTAAGGATAAGGGGTAAGCCATTTAGGACCGAGATGAGGAGAAACTTCTTCACTCAGAGAATTGTGAACCTGTGGAATTCGCCACCACAGAAAGTTGTTGAGGCCAGTTTGTTGAATATATTCACAAGGGAGTTAGATATGGCCCTTACTGCTAAAGGGATCAAGGGGTATGGAGAGAAAGCAGGAATGGGGTTCTGAAGTTGCATGTTCAGCCATGATAATGATGGTGGTGCAGGCTCGAAGGGCTGAATGGCCTGCTCCTGCACCTATTTTCGATGTATCTAACACCCTCGGAAGCAGGCCATCTGGTCCAGGGGACTTGTCTGCCTTTAGTCCCATTATTTTATTGCGTACTACTTCATTAGTGATTGTATTAACTTCCTCCCTACCTATAACCTCTTGTTTATCCACTATTGGGATATTTTTAGTGTTTTCTATCATGAAGACTGAAACAAAATATTTGTTCAAAGTCTCTTCCTTTTCCCTGTTCTCCATTATTAATTCCCCAGCCTCATCCTCCAGGGGACCAACATTTACTTTAGTTTGGTCAAAACCTCCCTCTGATCAAGTTTTCTGTGTTTCTTGCACGAGGACACCCAGATCTCTCTCAATGCCAACATTGAGAAGTTTTTCACCATTTAAAAAATATTCTGTTTTTCTATTTTTCCTCCCAAAGTGACTAACCTCACATTTCCCCCCCATTAAACTCCATCTGCCACCTGACTGCCCGCTCACTCAGTCTATCGATACCCCTTTGCAGACGCTCTGTGTTCTCCTCTCAGCTTACTGTCCCACCGAGCTTGGTACCGTCAGCAAACCTGGCTACATTACGCTCGGTCCCTTCATCTAGGTCATTAACATTAACATGACTTGGAGTTCAGCCTCTGAATGTGCGCAGACGCAGGTGTCGTCCGCGTACTGTAGCTCGACGAGAAGTTTCTTCTGAGGGTTGTCAATCTGTGGGAATTCGCTGCCTCGGAGAGCTGTGGAAGCCAGGACATTGGATAAATTTCAGACAGGAATAGACAGTTTCTTAAACGATAAGAGGTTATGGGGTGCGGGCGGGGAAGTGGAGCTGAGCCCATGATCAGATCAGCCATGATCGTATTGAATGGCGGAGCAGGCTCGAGGGGCCCGTATGGCCGCCTCCTGCTCCTATTTCTTATGTTCTTATGACAAGAGGTTGGGGTTGATCTTGGACCTGGCCCGGAGACGGCGCAGGTTGAACAGCTTCCCACTGGTTCTGGAGTTTAGTTCCACTCCAGCGGGGAGCTTGTTGACTGTGAGGTGGAGCCATGGCTGTGAGGAAGATTGAGAAGAGGGTTGGGGGGGGGGCGATGACACAGCCCCGTTTGACCCCGGTCCGGATGTGGATTGGGTCTGTGGTGGATCCATTGGTAAGGATCACGGCCTGCATGTCGTCGTGGAAGGGGCGGGGGATGGCGATGAACTTTCGGGGGTAGCCGAAACGGAGGAGGCCGCTCCATAGGTTGACGGCGTCAGAGGCCTTTGTAAGGTCGAAGAAGGTACAAGGGCTGGTGCTGTTCCCTGTATTTTTCCTGCAGCTGCCGTGCTGTAAAAATCATGTCCGCAGGGGACGAAATCCGCACCGTGACTCCGGGAGGAGCTCCTCCGCCACAGGGAGAGGAGGACTCGAGCGCCGCCTTTCCCCAGCGGCTGATAACGGGGGAGAGTCCTCTGTAGTTGCCGCATTCGGCCTTTTTTAAAAGGTGGTCGCGAGTACTGCACCTCTGAGATGATCTCCTTCCAGATGACACCCTCGAAGTGGAGGGAGTGCATCCGGGAGGGCGCTGAGCACCTCGAGTCTCGTCGCCGAGAGCGTGCAGAAAGCAAGCGCAGGCAGCGGAAGGAGCGTGCGGCAAACCGGTCCCACCCTCCCCTTCCCTCAACCACTGTCTGTCCCACCTGTGACAGGGACTGTGGTTCTCGTATTGGGCTGTTCAGCCAACTAAGGACTCATGTTTAGAGTGGAGGCAAGTCTTCCTCGATTCCGAGGGACTGCCTGTGATGATGATAACCTCTCCACCTCCCCCTATCTCACAGTAACAACTGCAGGGCAGAGATCTGGAGGGTGTCTGAATCGTGGACCCATGAGTGAGCAGGTGAGACGGAGAGCCCTTCACCCCTTCTCTCCGGGGGACTGATATCTGACTCGAGCCGAGCGACCCTGGTTCCTCACTGACCATCTCGCCTGTACAGTAGACATCTCAAATCGCTGGAGAAATACCACCAACGATGTCTCCGCAAGATCCTGCAAATCCCCCGGGAGGACAGACGCACCAACGTTAGCGTCCTCGACCAGGCCCAACATCCCCAGCATCGAAGCACTGACCACACACTCGACCAGCTCCGCTGGGCAGGGCCACATTGTCCGCATGCCCCCCAGACACGAGACTCCCAAAGCAAGCGCTCTACTCGGAACTCCTTCACGGCAAGCGAGCCCCAGGTGGGCAGAGGAAACGTTACAAGGGACCACCCTCAAAGCCTCCCTGATAAAGTGCAACATCCCCACCGACACCTGGGAGTCCCTGGGCCCAAAGACCAGTCCGCCCTAAGTGGAGGAAGTGCATCCGGGAGGGCGCTGAGCACCTCGAGTCTCGTCGCCGAGAGCGTGCAGAAAGCAAGCGCAGGCAGCGGAAGGAGCGTGCGGCAAACCAGTCCCACCCTCCCCTTCCCTCAACCACTGTCTGTCCCACCTGTGACAGGGACTGTGGCTCTCGTATTGGACTGTTCAGCCACCTGAGAACTCGCCTTTAGAGTGCAAACAAGTCTTCCTCGACTCCGAGGGACTGTGTATAATGATGATGATGGGAGTGAGGGCCGGGGAGGGGGCAGAAGGAGGATTGCGCCCATGTTTTGGTAGTGCTCAGGTATTCCGCCCCCACATCCCCCTCAACGACAAAAGTAAAAGCCCATGGGATCCAGGGCAAAGTGACAAGTTGGATCCAAAATTGGCTCAATCGAGGCCGGAAGCAAAGGCTAATGGTCGATGGGTGTTTTTGTGACTGGAAGGCTGTATCCAGTGGGGTTCCGCGGGGCTCCGTACTAGGTCCCTTGCTTTTTGTGATGTACATCAATGATCTAGACTTGAATGCAGGGGGTGTGATTAACAAGTTTCCAGATGACACTAAAATGGGCCGTGTGGTTGTTGATGAAGAAAGCTGCGGACTGCAGGAAGATATCGATCGACTGGTCAGGTGGGCAGAGCAGTGGCAAATGGAGTTTAATCCGGAGAAGTGTGAGGTAATGCATTTGGGGAGGGCTAACAAGGCAAGGGAATACACATTAAATGGTCTTTGGATATATTCAAAAGGGAGTTAGATGTGGCCCTTATGGCTAAAGGGATCAAGGGGTATGGAGAGAAAGCAGAAAAGGGGTACTGAGGGAATGATCAGCCATGATCATATTGAATGGTGGTGCAGGCTCGAAGGGCCGAATGGCCTACTCCTGCACCTATTTTCTATGTTTCTTAATGGTCGGTCACTGAGAAATGTAGAGGAACAGAGGGACCTGGGAGTGGAGGTCCACAGATCTCTGAAGGTAGCAGGCCAGGTGGATAAGGTGGTTAAGAAGGCATACGGAATACTTGCCTTTATTAGCCGAGGCATGGAATACAAGAGCAGGAGAGGTTATGCTTGAACTGTATAAAACACTGGTTAGGCCACAGCTGGAGTACTGCGTGCACAGTTCTGGTCACCACATTACAGGAAGGATGTGATTGCACTGGAGAGGGTACAGAGGAGATTTACCAGGATGTTGCACTGGAGAGGGTACAGAGGAGATTTACCAGGATGTTGCACTGGAGAGGGTACAGAGGAGATTTACCAGGATGTTGCACTGGAGAGGGTACAGAGGAGATTTACCAGGATGTTGCACTGGAGAGGGTGCAGAGGAGATTTACCAGGATGTTGCCGGGACTGGAGAGGGTGCAGAGGAGATTTACCAGGATGTTGCCGGGACTGGAGAATTTTAGCGATGAGGAAAGATTGGATAGGCTGGGGTCTGTTTTCCTTGGAACAGAGGAGGCTGAGGGGAGACCTGATTGAGGTGTATAAAATGATGAGGGGCCTGGATAGAGTGGATAGGACGGACCTGTTTCCCTGGGCAGAGGGTTCAACAACCAGGGGGCAGAGATTGAAAGTAATTGGGGGGGGGGGGAGGTTTCGAGGGGATTTGAGGGGAAATGTCTTCACCCAGAGGGTGGTGGGGGTCTGGGGGGGAACTCACGGCCTGAAAGGGGGGTAGAGGCAGAAACCCTCACCACATTTGGACGTGCTCCTGAAGTGCCGTAACCCGCAGGGCTCCGGACCCAGAGCGGGAAAGTGGGATTAGGCCGGGTAGCTCTTGGTCGGCCGGCGCGGACACGATGGGCCGAATGGCCTCCTTCCCTGCTGTGAATTTCTGTGATCTCTCTCTCTCTCTCTCTCTCTCTCTCACAACCGCTGCTCCCATCCCTGCAGATCCAGCAGTTCTCCAAGAAGGAGATCGAGGACTTGCTGCGCAAGGGGGCGTATGGTGCCATCATGGACGAGGAGGACGAGGGCTCCAAGTTCTGCGAGGAGGACATCGATCAGATCCTCTCGCGGAGAACCACCACCATCACCATCGAGACGGAGGGAAAGGGCTCCACTTTCGCCAAGGTAGGGGGAGGGCGTTTACACTGACTCTGATAGTGTGTACACCGCAGTCTGTAGACCCTATTACACTGTGTACTGATGGTGTGTACACCGCAGTCTGTAGACCCTATTACACTGTGTACTGATGGTGTGTACACTGCAGTCTGTAGACCCTATTACACTGTGTACTGATGGTGTGTACACTGCAGTCTATAGACCCTATTACACTGTGTACTGATGGTGTGTACACCGCAGTCTGTAGACCCTATTACACTGTGTACTGATGGTGTGTACACTGCAGTCTGTAGACCCTATTACACTGTGTACTGATGGTGTGTACACTGCAGTCTGTAGACCCTATTACACTGTGTACTGATGGTGTGTACACTGCAGTCTATAGACCCTATTACACTGTGTACTGATGGTGTGTACACTGTAGTCTATAGACCCTATTACACTGACTCTGATAGTGTGTACACTGCAGTCTGTAGACCCAATTACACTGTGTACTGATAGTACTGCAGTCTATAGACCCTATTACACTGACTCTGATAGTGTGTACACTGCAGTCTATAGACCCAATTACACTGTACTGATGGCGTGTACACTGCAGTCTATAGACCCTATTACACTGACTCTGATAGTGTGTACACTGCAGTCTGTAGACCCAATTACACTGTGTACTGATGGTGTGTACACTGCAGTCTATAGACTCTATTACACTGTGTACTGATAGTGTGTATACTGCAGTCTATAGACCCTATTACACTGTTCTGAGCGGCGAGAGATTGTAGAGGGACATGATCGGGGCCCGGGAGAGGCGGGAGTTCGGGACCCAGGGGGCAGCACGGGCCCAGCCCACACACTGTGCGATATGTGGACGCACTGGGTCCGTGCAGCAGAGCTGGTCTCCAGTCGTCCTGGTTAACCCTCGCCCCTGGACCAAGGCCTCACTCTGTCAAGCCCCGTGTGGTGGGCTGGTGTACAACGGTCACCCCACGTTAAAACAATCCACCCACAGGCATCGCCCACCCTTCAACATGTAGTTCGGGATCCGGAATATTAGCTCCTTCATTGAAACACCTGTGAACTCATCCTTTTTTGGTATGGAAGCAAGTGATCCTCACTTCGAGGGACTGTCTATGATGATGCTGACTGTTTCAGTTGATGTGATGCTATTCTAACACTCTCTTTCACCTCCCCCCCTCCCTCCTCCCTCTCCCACAACCCGACCTCCCTCTGTTCCAGGCTAGTTTTGTGGCAACAGGCAATAGGACAGATATTTCCCTGGATGATCCCAACTTCTGGCAGAAGTGGGCAAAAAAAGCCGATATCGACCTGGACATGGTGAATCGGAGGGTGAGTGTAGCTTTCTGGGTTACTCTTGGCTTTCTGGACCCCTCCGACCCTTCCAGTCGAGTGAACTGCCCCTCCTGTGGATGAGGAGGTTCACCTGAGCTGTCCCTGTGGTACCTGTAGGTGAGGGGCATTCGGCCCGTGCTGCCCCCGTAACCCACTCTCTGCCCCACCCCTGGGTGAGGGGCATTCGGCCCGTGCTGCCCCCGTAACCCACTCTCTGCCCCATCCCTGGGTGAGGGGGTTACGGCCCGTGCTTCCCCCGATACCTGCTCTCTGCCCCACCCCTGGGTGAGGGGCATTCGGCCCGTGCTGCCCCCGTAACCCACTCTCTGCCCCATCCCTGGGTGAGGGGGTTATGGCCCGTGCTTCCCCCAATACCCGCTCTCTGCCCCACCCCTGGGTGAGGGGGTTATGGCCCGTGCTGCCCCCGATACCTGCTCTCTGCCCACCCCTGGGTGAGGGGGTTACGGCCCGTGCTGCTCCCGTAACCTGCTCTCTGCCCCACCCCTGGGTGAGGGGCATTTGGCCCGTGCTGCCCCAATACCCGCTCTCTGCCCCACCCCTGGGTGAGGGGGTTACGGCCCGTGCTGCCCCCAATACCCGCTCTCTGCCCCACCCCTGGGGGTGGGGGGGGTTATGGCCCGTGCTGCCCCGATACCCGCTCCGTAGCCCCGTGTCATGTCCCGTTGTTTGATGCTCTCCGACATACATAAGAATTCGGAGCAGGAGTCGGCCATTCGGCCCCTCGAGCCTGCTCCGCCATTCAATGAGATCTTGGCTGATCTGATCCTGCCCGCTCCCCATAACCCATGACTCCCTGAGGATGGGGGGGGGGGGGGGGGGGGGGGGTGGGTGTAATACGGAGTGCGCTGCCTCTGGTACCCGCTCCCTGGGCCATGCCTCGCCCTCTGTTGGATCCTCTCCGATCTTGTGTTCCTCCTGTTTCCCCGGCAGAACAACCTGGTGATCGACACCCCACGGGTCCGTAAGCAAACGCGGCCATTCAACACGACCAAGGACGATGACGTGGAGTTCTCCGAGATGGACAGCGAGAACGATGAGCGGCCCAGGTCCCGGAGGTCCCATGACCGTCGTCACGGCTACGGGCGCACCGAGTGCTTCAGGGTGGAGAAGAACCTTCTGGTCTACGGGTGGGAATGTGGAGTTGTATTCAGCGAGCGAGAGAACAGCGCAGCGAATGTCTGTGTGCGAGCGTGTGTTTGTGTGAGGGAGCGCCTGGGGTGCTGAGGGAGCGCCGCACTGTCGGAGGGGCAGTACTGAGGGAGCCCCGCACTGTCGGAGGGGCGGTACTGAGGGAACGCCGCGCTGTCGGAGGGGCAGTACTGAGGGAGCGCCGCACTGTCGGAGGGGCGGTGCTGAGGGAGTGCCGCGCTGTCGGAGGGGCAGTACTGAGGGAGCACCGCACTGTCGGAGGGGCAGTACTGAGGGAGTACCGCGCTGTCGGGTGCCCTCTTTACAATGAGCCGTTAAACCGGGTGGACGCAATAGATCGTACAGGACACGATTTGATAAAGAGGGATGGAGTTCTCCCTGGTGTCCTGGGACCAATATTTTATCCCGCAACCAACATCCTACAGCACAACTCTGCTCGTTGTTACATTGCTGTTTGTGGAAGCTTGCTGTGTGAAAACTGGCAACAGTGATGACCCTTCAAAAGTGCCTGTGAAGCACTGAGGGCCATCCCAGGAGGGTGAAAGGCAGTGGGAAATGGGAGTTCTTGCCTTCATTTGAGGAGCAAACAGATGCCAGGCCCGCCAAAGGGCCTGCTGGTGGAAGGGTGGGGAGGATGGGGGTGTGTGGTACGGCAGGGCCATGACGCCGGTTTATCGCTCTCTCCTGCAGCTGGGGCCGGTGGAAGGACATCCTGGCCCATGGGCGCTTCAAACGCAGGATGGCGGAGAGGGACGTGGAGGTCATCTGTCGCACCATCCTCGTCTACTGCCTGCTGCACTACCGGGGCGACGAGAAGATCAAGGGCTTCATCTGGGACCTGATTACCCCCACCGTCAACGGGCAGACCAAGGAACTGCAGAACCATTCGGGTATGGAGGGGGTGTACTGCGGTTATCTCGCGGTGGAGGAGGTCCTGTTCCCGGGGGTGTGGTCAGGGCGGGAGGTCCTGTTCCCGGGGGTGTGGTCAGGGCGGGAGGTCCTGTTCCCGGGGGTGTGGTCAGGGCGGGAGGTCCTGTTCCCGGGGGTGTGGTCGGGGCAGGAGGTCCTGTTCCCGGGGGTGTGGTCAGGGCGGGAGGTCCTGTTCCCGGGGGTGCGGTCAGGGCGGGAGGTCCTGTTCCCGGGGGTGCGGTCAGGGCGGGAGGTCCTGTTCCCGGGGGTGTGGTCAGGGCGGGAGGTCCTGTTCCCGGGGGTGTGGTCAGGGCGGGAGGTCCTGTTCCCGGGGGTGTGGTCAGGGCGGGAGGTCCTGTTCCCGGGGGTGTGGTCAGGGCGGGAGGTCCTGTTCCCGGGGGTGCGATCAGGGCGGGAGGTCCTGTTCCCGGGGGTGTGGTCAGGGCGGGAGGTCCTGTTCCCGGGGGTGTGCCCACATGCGGTCAGGGCGGGAGGTCCTGTTCCCGGGGGTGTGGTCAGGGCGGGAGGTCCTGTTCCCGGGGGTGTGCCCACATGCGGTCAGGGCGGGAGGTCCTGTTCCCGGGGGTGTGGTCGGGGCGGGAGGTCCTGTTCCCGGGGGTGCGGTCAGGGCGGGAGGTCCTGTTCCCGGGGGTGTGGTCAGGGCGGGAGGTCCTGTTCCCGGGGGAGTGCCCACGTGCGGTCGGGGCGGGAGGTCCTGTTCCCGGGGGTGTGGTCAGGGCGGGAGGTCCTGTTCCCGGGGGAGTGCCCACGTGCGGTCGGGGCGGGAGGTCCTGTTCCCGGGGGTGTGGTCGGGGCGGGAGGTCCTGTACCCGGGGTGTGCCAGTGATGAGATGCCATGCTAATACCGATGCAGCTCAGGCTGTGCGTGAGTTAAACTCACCTTCTCGACACGGTGTGTGGAGAACTGAGGCAAAACACCATCGATACAGGAATGGGACCCGGGGTGAGGGCCTTCAGTGAAGCGGAGAGGCTGGGATTGTTCTCCTTAGAGCAGGTTAAGGGGAGATTTTACTCGGCCTGAGTGAGGCGAAGGTGGGTGGGGGTGTTGAGGGGGATGCTCAGGGAAGCAGGGAACGCCGGGCTGAGGTGAGGGGGGTGGGACACGCTGGGCTGCTGCCAACAGACTGCCGAGAGTCGGGCTGGACTGTGGTCGAGGGACTGACCCGACCTCTCTGTCCCTCAGGGCTGTCAGCCCCCGTGCCCAGGGGCCGCAAGGGCAAGAAGATCAAGAACCAGAGCAGCTCCTTCGACGTGCAGAAGGCCGACTGGATCCGCAAGTGTAACCCGGACATCCTGCTCCAGGATGATAGCTACAAGAAGCACCTCAAGCACCACTGTAACAAGTAAGTCTGGGGGCTGGGTGAAGGGCACAGTGTGACACTCGCTCCGGACCACATCCCACATCCCACAACACCGACTGAAGGCAGCTGTGTCCTGTGTCCCGTGTCCCGTGTCCCAACCCGCACCCATCACACCCTGTGCTCGCTGACCGACATTGGCTCCTGTGTTCAAATCCCTCCTGGCCTCCTCCGGCCCTCCCGGCCCCTCGCACCTCCTCCGACCCTCCCGACCCCTCGTGCCTCCTCCGGCCCTCCCGGGCCCTCCCGGCCCCTCGCGCCTCCTCCGGCCCCTCGCGCCTCCTCCGGCCCTCCCGGCCCCTCGCGCCTCCTCCGGCCCTCCCGGCCCCTCGCGCCTCCTCCGGCCCTCCCGGCCCCTCGTGCCTCCTCCGGCCCTCCCGGCCCCTCGCGCCTCCTCCGGCCCTCCCTCCCCCTCGCGCCTCCTCCGGCCCTCCCTCCCCCTCGCGCCTCCTCCGGCCCTCCCTCCCCCTCGCGCCGCCTCCGGCCCTCCCTCCCCCTCGCGCCGCCTCCGACCCTCCCTCCCCCTCGCGCCGCCTCCGACCCTCCCTCCCCCTCGCGCCGCCTCCGACCCTCCCTCCCCCTCGCGCCGCCTCCGACCCTCCCTCCCCCTCGCGCCGCCTCCGACCCTCCCTCCCCCTCGCGCCGCCTCCGACCCTCCCTCCCCCTCGCGCCGCCTCCGACCCTCCCTCCCCCTCGCGCCTCCTCCGACCCTCCCCCCCCCTCGCGCCTCCTCCGACCCTCCCCCCCCCCTCGCGCCTCCTCCGACCCTCCCCCCCCCTCGCGTCTCCTCCGACCCTCCCCCCCCTCGCGCCTCCTCCGACCCTCCCCCCCCCCCGCGCCTCCTCCGGCCCTCCCTCCCCCCCGCGCCTCCTCCGGCCCTCCCTCCCCCTCCATCGCTGTAATCTCCAAAAGAGGCAATAGGGAGGGAGGAAATTAATACTATCACTAATGTAGTAGTACACGTTAAAATAATGGGACTAAAGGTAGACAAGTCCCCTGGACCTGATGACCTGCATCCTCGGGTCTTAAAAGAAGTGGCTGCAGAGATAGTGGATGCATTGGTTGTAATCTACCAAAATTCCCTGGATTCTGGGGAGGTCCAGGGAACTTGGATTGGAAAGCTGCAAATGTAACGCCCCTGTTTGAATCAGGAGGGAGACAGAAAGCAGGAAACTACATCCTAACATCTGTGGTTGGGAAAATGTTGGAGTCCATTATTAAAGAAGCAATAGCAGGACATTTGGAAAAGCAAAATTCGGTCAGGCAGAGTCAGCATGGATTTATGAAGGGGAAGTCATGTTTGACAAATTTGCTGGAGTTCTTTGAGGATGTAACAAACAGGATGGATAAAGGGGAGCCAGTAGATGTGGTGTATTTGGATTTTCAGAAGGCATTTGACAAGGTGCCACATAAAAGGTGACTGCACAAGATAAAAGTTCACAGGGTTGGGGGTAATATATTAGCATGGATAGAGGATTGGCTAACTAACAGAAAACAGAGAGTCGGGATAAATGGTTCATTCTCGGGTTGGCAACCAGTAACTAGTGGGATGCCGCAGGGATCAGTGCTGGGGCCCCAACTATTTACAATCTATATTAACGACTTGGAGGAAGGGACTGAGTGTAACGTAGCCAAGTTTGCTGACGATACAAAGATGGGAGGAAAAGCAATGTGTGAGGAGGACACAAATCTGCAAAAGGACCGAGACAGGCTAAGTGAGTGGGCAAAAATTTGGCAGATGGAGTATAATGTTGGAAAGTGTGAGGTTACCCACTTTGGCAGAAAAATTGAAAAGCAAATTATTATTTAAATGGAGAAAAATTGTCAAGTGCTGCAGTACAGCGGACCTGGGGATCCTTGTGCATGAAACACAAAAGGATAGAAAGCAGGTACTGCAAGTAATCGGAAGGCCAATGGTATGGTGGCCTTTATTGCAAGGGGGGATGGAGTATAAAAGCAGAGAAGTCCTGCTGCAACTGTACAGGATATTGGTGATGCCACACCTGGAGTACTGCGTGCAGTTTTGGTTTCCATATTTACGAAAGGATATACTTGCATTGGAGGCAGTTCAGAGAAGGTTCACTCGGTTGATTCCGGGGATGAGGGGGTTGACTTATGAGGAAAGGTTGAGGAGGTTGGGCCTCTACTCATTGGAGTTCAGAAGAATGAGAGGTGATCTTATCGAAACGTATCAGATTATGAGGGGGCTCGACAAGGTGGATGCAGAGAGGATGTTTCCACTGATGGGGGAGACTAGAACTAGGGTGCATGGTCTTAGAATAAGGGGCCGCCCATTTAAAACTGAGATGAGGAGGAATTTCTTTTCTCAGAGGGTTGTAAATCTGTGGAATTCTCTGCCCCAGAGAGCTGTGGAGGCTGGGTCATTGAATATATTTAAGGTGGAGATAGACAGATTTTTGAGCGATAAGGGAGTGAAGGGTTATGGGGAGCGGGCGGGGAAGTGGAGCTGAGTCCATGATCGGATCAGCCATGATCGTATTAAATGGCGGAGCAGGCTCGAGGGGCCGTATGGCCTATTCCTGCGTCTTTTTCTTATGTTCTAACCCCTACACCGCTCCTTATCTCTGTAACCCCTTCAGACCCTGCACCCCTCCCTATCTCTGTAACCTCCTCCAGCCCCCCCCCCCCCCCCCCCAAAACCCCCGCCGAGTTTCATCCTTGTTCTCCAATCCCCCCCATGGCCTCGCCCCTCCCTATCTCTTTAACCTCAATGGTCCCCACAACCCTCCGAGATCTCTGCACTCCTCCAATTCTGGCCTCTTGTGCATCCGCCCAATTTCCATCGCTCCACCATCGGTGGCCGTGCCTTCAGCTGCCTGGGCCCCAAGCTCTGGAACTCCCTCCCTAAACCTCTCCGCCTCTCTCTACCTCTGTCTCTTCCTGAAAGAAGCTCCTTAAAACTTACCTCTTTGACTAAGCTGTTGGTCACCTGTTCCTTACATGGCTCGGTGTCGAATTCTCTGATGGCCCTGGTGAGGCCACACCTGGAATATTGTGTACAGTTTTGGTCTCCTAATCTGAGGAAGGACATTCTTGCTATTGAGGGAGTGCAGCGAAGGTTCACCAGACTGATTCCCGGGATGGCAGGACTGACATATGAGGAGAGACTGGATCGACTGGGCTTATATTCACTGGAGTTTAGAAGAATGAGAGGGGATCTCATAGAAACATATAAAATTCTGACGGGACTAGATGCAGGAAGAATGTTCCCGATGTTGGGGAAGTCCAGAACCAGGGGACACAGTCTAAGGATAAGGGGTAAGCCATTTAGGTCCGAGATGAGGAGAAACTTCTTCACCCAGAGAATTGTGAACCTGTGGAATTCTCTACCACAGAGAGTTGTTGAGGCCAGTTCGTTGGATATATTCAAGAGGGAGTTAGATGTGGCCCTTGCAGCTAAAGGGATCAAGGGGTATGGAGAGAAAGCAGGAATGGGGTACTGATGTTGCATGATCATATTGAATGGCGGTGCAGGCTCGAAGGGCCGAATGGCCTGCTTTTGCATCTATTTTCTAATGGTTTTCTATAGGTTTAAGAATTCCCTCCCTTAAACCTCTCCGCTTCTCTCTCTCCTCCTTTTAAGACTCTCCTTGAAACCTATATTGGACCAGAGAATCCTACCCTGTAATTCTATTCCCCGTCAAGTATTTATTCAAATCCCCGTTTAAAAGTTACTATTGAATCTGCTCCCACCGCCCTTTCCCGATCACAACAACTCGCTGCGTAAAAACATTCTCCTCATCGCCCCCTCTGGTTCTTTTACTGATTATCGTCAATCCATGTCCCTCGGGTTACCCACCCTCCTGCCCCATTTATTCTACCAAACCCCTTCATGATTTTGAACACCTCGATCAAATCTCCTCTGAACCTTCTCTGCTCCAAGGAGAACAATCCCAGCTTCTCCAGTCTCCACATCCCTGGTCCCAGTTGAGTAGAATGGACAAAGGCTGCCCGATAAATCCCCGGGGCCTGATAGTCTGCATCCCAGAGTGCTTAAGGAAGTGGCCCTCGAAATAGTGGATGCATTGGTGGTCATTTTCCAACATTCCATGAACTCTGGATCAGTTCCTATGGACTGGAGGGTAGCTAATGTAACCCAACTTTTTAAAAAAGGAGGGAGAGAGAAAACAGGGAATTCTAGACGGGTTAGCCTGACATCGGTTGTGGGAAAATGTTGGAATCAATTATTAAAGATGAAATAGCAGCACATTTGGAAAGCAGTGACAGGATCGGTCCAAGTCAGCGTGGATTTATGAAAGGGAAATCATGCTTGACAAATCTTCTAGAATTTTTTGAGGATGTAACTAGCAGAGTGGACGAGGGAGAACCAGTGGATGTGGTGTATTTGGACTTTCAAAGGGCTTTTGACGAGGTCCCACACAAGAGATTGGTGTGCAAAATAGAAGCATATGGTATTTGGGGTAATATACTGACGTGGATAGAGAACTGGTTGGCAGACAGGAAGCAGAGAGTCGGGATAAACGGGTCCTTTTCAGAATGGCAGGCAGTGACTAGTGGAGTGCCGCAGGGCTCAGTGCTGGGACCCCAGCTATTTACAATATACATTAATGATTTAGATGAAGGAATTGAATGTAATATCTCCAAGTTTGCAGATGACACTAAGCTGGGTGGCGGTGTGAGCTGTGAGGAGGATGCTAAGAGGCTGCAGAGTGACTTGGACAGGTTAGGTGAGTGGGCAAATGCATGGCAGATGCAGTATAATGTGGATAAATGTGAGGTTATCCATTTTGGTGGCAAAAACAGGAAGGCAGAATATTATCTGAATGGTGAAAGATTAGGAAAAGGGGAGGTGCAACGAGACCTGGGTGTCATGGTACATCAGTCATTGAAAGTTGGCATGCAGGTACAGCAGGCGGTGAAGAAGGCAAATGGTATGTTGGCCTTCATAGCGAGAGGATTTGAGTATAGGAGCAGGGAGGCCTTACTGCAGTTGTACAGGGCCTTGGTGAGGCCTCACCTGGAATATTGTGTTCAGTTTTGGTCTCCTAATCTGAGGAAGGACATTCTTGCTATTGAGGGAGTACAGCGAAGGTTCACCAGACTGATTCCCGGGGTGGCTGGACTGACATATGAAGAAAGACTGGATCGACTAAGCTTATATTCACTGGAGTTTAGAAGAATGAGAGGGGATCTCATAGAAACATATAAAATTCTGACGGGATTGGACAGGTTAGATGCAGGAAGAATGTTCCTGATGTTGAAGTCCAGAACCAGGGGTCACAGTCTAAGGATAAGGGGTAAGCCATTTAGGACCGAGATGAGGAAAAACTTCTTCACCCAGAGAATTGTGAACCTGTGGAATTCCCTGCCGTAGAGAGTTGTTGATGCCAGTTCATTGGATATATTCAAGAGGGAGTTGGATATGGCCCTTACGGCTAAAGGGATCAAGGGGTATGGAGAGAAAGCAGGAATGGGGTACTGAGGGAATGATCAGCCATGATCTTACTGAATGGTGGTGCAGGCTCGAAGGGCCGAATGGCCGACTCCTGCACTTATTTTATATGTATGACTGGGAGTTGTTTGTGGCACTCCACCCTGACTGCCCGTGTGTGTTTTTTTTTCCCTCTCTGAATCCCCAGGGTGCTGCTGAGAGTTCGAATGCTCTACTACCTGAAGCAAGAAGTGATCGGGGATCAGTCCGACAGGGTCCTGGATGGTGCAGATACCAAGTATGTTTACACCCCCCCCCCTCCCCGCATCCCAGGGGTACTTAACCCTCCCCCACACACCCAATCCCTCGCTCCCCGGGGCAACTGAACACCCCCCTCACCCCGCACCTGTAAGTGCCCCTTAGGCGTTTTTGACGCACCCCCACGTTACACTAGTTCAAGACCTGGGAGTGATTACTGTACTGAACAGATGAATGAGTCACGGACAAATACCTCGGTCTCAACCGGCAATGCTTTATTAAAGCTAAATACACACCTGCACCCAGTAAAACAGTCATCATCATCATAGACAGTCCCTCGGAATCGAGGAAGACTTGCTTCCACTCCCAAAGTGAGTTCTCTGGTGGCTGAACAGTCCGATACGAGAGCCACAGACCCTGTTACAGGTGGGACAGACATTGGTTGAGGGAAGGGGTGGGTGGGGCTGGTTTGCCGCACGCTCCTTCCGCTGCCTGCGCTTGGCCTCCTCACGCTCTTTGTGTTGAGTCTCGGAAGAACTCAGCGCCCTCCCGGATGCACTTTCTCCACCTCGGGCGGTCTGCGGCCAGGGTACTCCCAGGTGTCAGTGGTGATGTCGCACTTTACCAGGGAGGCTTTGAGGGTGGTCCCTTGTAACGCTTCCGCTGGCCCACCTTTGGCCCGTTTGCCGTGAGGGAGCTGCGCATAAAGCAATTGCTTTGGGAGTCTGGTGTCTGGGGGCCATGCGGACAATGTGGCCCTGCCCAGCGGAGCTGGTCGAGTGTGGTCAGTGCTTCGATGCTGGGGATGTTGGGCCTGGTCGAGGACGCTAACGTTGGTGCGTCTGTCCTCCCGGGGGATTTGCAGGATCTTGCGGAGACATCGTTGGTGGTATTTCTCCAGCGACTCGAGGTGTCTACTGTACATGGTCCGCGTCTCTGAGCCATACAGGAGGGCGGGTATCACTACAGCCCTGTAGACCATGAGCTCGGTGGTGGATTTGAGGGCCTGGTCTTCAAACACTCTTTTCCTCAGGCGGCCGAAGGCTGCACTGGAGGCAGTGTTGGATCTCGTCAATGCCTGGTCTTGTTGATAGGAGGCTCCCAAGATAAGGGTAATCACTGATTGACGAGGTCAACTTGCCTAACAATGGACTCCAATAGCCCACCTCCTGCCTTATGTTGGCCTTTGTCATTCCAGACTCCCTGCCCATCATTCTAAGCCCAACATGGAGCCACACCTGGGACCCTACCACAAACCGCTTCCAGTCTTCTTTCTGCGGTGAGAAAAATATTAAACGCAATGTCCAATAAATCCTTGGGGGTTTGATGCTTCTAGTCCTTACAAACCCCAGGGGTGTTGAAGGTGGCCCCGGGGGTGCTGAAACCCCCCCCCCCCTCCAGTTCCCTCGCTCTCTGGGACAACTGAACCCCCCCCCCGGCGCCCCTCCTCCCACCTCTCTCTCGGAGCTCTGTGACAGCTGTGCCTCTCTCTCTCTCTCTCTCTCCTGCAGTGATATTGATGTCTGGATCCCAGAGGTGGACACGATGGAGGTTCCTGCTGAATGGTGGGACGAAGAGGCTGACAAATCGCTGCTGATCGGAGTCTTCAAACACGGTGAGTGACTCCTCCCCCTGCCCGGCCGTGCCCCCCAAATACGCCCCTGCTGCCCCCCCGCCGCATTATTCGCAGTCCGATGCCTCCCACCTTGCACCCACCGTAAACTCGAGCTCACCAAAAGCTCGGCTGCCCCGTGTCCCAACTCGCACCCACTCCCGTTCACCCATCACCCCCTGTGCCCCGTGTCCTAACTCGCACCCAGTCCCACTCACCCATCACCCCCTGTGCCCCGTGTCCTAACTCGCACCCAGTCCCACTCACCCATCACCCCCTGTGCCCCGTGTCCTAACTCGCACCCAGTCCCACTCACCCATCACCCCCTGTGCCCCGTGTCCTAACTCACACCCAGTCCCACTCACCCATCACCCCCTGTGCTCACTGCCCCGTGTCCCAAATTGCGCCCAGTCCTGTTCACTCATCACCCCCTGTGCCCCGTGTCCTAACTCGCATCCAGTTCCGTTCACCATCACCCCCCGTGCTCACTGCCCCGTGTCCTAACTCGCACCGAGTCCCACTCACCCATCACCCCCTGTGCTCACTGCCCCGTGTCCTAACTCACACCCAGTCCCGCTCACCCATCACCCCCTGTGCTCACTGCCCCGTGTCCTAACTCGCACCCAGTCCCGTTCACCCATCACCCCCTGTGCTCACTGCCCCGTGTCCTAACTCGCACCGAGTCCCGCTCACCCATCGCCCCCTGTGCTCACTGACCCGTGTCCTAACTCGCACCGAGTCCCGCTCACCCATCGCCCCCTGTGCTCACTGACCCGTGTCCTAACTCGCACCGAGTCCCGCTCACCCATCGCCCCCTGTGCTCACTGACCTGCATCAGCTCGATTTTAAAATTCTCATCCTTGTCTTCAAATCACCTCCATGACCTCCTCTCCCCTCCCTATCTCTAACCTCCTCCAAGCCCTACACCCTTCCCTATCTCTGTTACCTCCCTCCAGCCTCTGCACCCCTCCCTATCTCTGTAACCTCCTACACCCCTCCCGATCTCCTTATGTGGCTCGTGTTAAATTTTATTTGACGTTCCTGTGAAGCACTGTATAAATGCAGGGGGGAGACCAATGTCGGAGGGGCAGTACTGAGGGAGCGTCGCACTGTCGGAGGGAATGAGAGGTGATCTTATCGAAACGTATCAGATTATGAGGGGGCTCGACAAGGTGGATGCAGAGAGGATGTTTCCACTGATGGGGGAGACTAGAACTAGGGGGCATGGTCTTAGAATAAGGGCCCGCCCATTTAAAACTGAGATGAGGAGGAATTTCTTCTCAGGGTTGTAATAGAAACATAGAGACATCGATAATAGGTGCATGAGTAGGCCATTCGCCCTTCAAGCCTTCTCCAACTTCAGTACCCCATTCCTGCTTTCTCTCCATACCCCCTGATCCCTTTACCACATCTAACTCCCTTTTGAATATATCTAACGGATTGGCCTTAACAACTTTCTGTGGTAGAGAATTCCACAGGTTCACAATTCTCGGAGTGAAGAAGTTTCTCCTCATCTCGGTCCTAAATGGCTTACCCCTTATCCTTAGACTGTGACCCCTGGTTCTAGACTTCCCCAACATCGGGAACATTCTTCCTGCATCTAACCTGTCCAATCCTGTCAGAATTTATATGTTTCTATGAGATCCCCTCTCATTCTTCTAACTTCCAATGAATATAAGCCTAGTCGATCCAGTCTTTCTTCATATGTCAGTCCTGCCATCCCGGGAATCAGTCTGGTGAACCTTCGCTGCACTCCCTCAATAGCAAGAACGTCCTTCCTCAGATTAGGAGACCAAAACTGTACGCAGTATTCAAGGTGTTGGAAACAGTTATTAAAGATGAAATTACAGCGCATTTGGAAAGCAGTGACAGGATCGGTCCAAGTCAGCATGGATTTATGAAAGGGAAATCATGCTTGACAAATCTGGAATTTTTTGAGGATGTAATGAGTATAGTGGACAAGGGAGAACCAGTGGATGTGGTGTATTTGGACTTCCAAAAGGCTTTTGACAGGGTCCCAAACAAGAGATTGGTGTGCAAAATTAAAGCACATGGTATTGGGGGTAATGTACTGACGTGGATAGAGAACTGGTTGGCAGACAGGAAGCAGAGAGTCGGGATAAACGGGTCCTTTTCAGAACGGCAGGCAGTGACTAGTGGGGTGCCGCAGGGCTCAGTGCTGGGACCCCAGCTATTTACAATATACATCAATGATTTAGATCAAAGAATTGAATGTAATATCTCCAAGTTTGCAGATGACACTAAGCTGGGTGGCAGTGTGAGCTGTGAGGAGGACGCTAAGAGGCTGCAGGGTGACTTGGACAGGTTAGGTGAGTGGGCAAATGCATGGCAGATGCAGTATAATGTGGATAAATGTGAGGTTATCCACTTTGGGGGCAAAAACACGAAGGCAGAATATTATCTGAATGGCGGCAGATTAGGAAAAGGGGAGGTGCAACGAGACCTGGGTGTCATGGTACATCAGTCATTGAAAGTTGACATGCAGGTACAGCAAGCGGTGAAGAAGGCAAATGGTCTGTTGGCCTTCATAGCGAGAGGATTTGAGTATAGGAGCAGGGAGGTCTTACTGCAGCTGTACAGGGCCTTGGTGAGACCACACCTGGAATATTGTGTTCAGTTTTGGTCTCCTAATCTGAGGAAGGACGTTCTTGCTATTGAGGGAGTGCAGCGAAGGTTCACCAGACTGATTCCCAGGATGGCAGGACTGACATATGAAGAAAGACTGGATCGACTGGGCTTATATTCACTGGAGTTTAGAAGGATGAGAGGGGATCTCATAGAAACATATAAAATTCTGATGGGACTGGACAGGTTAGATGGAGGAAGAATGTTCCCGATGTTGGGGAAGTCCAGAACCAGGGGTCACAGTCTAAGGATAAGGGGTAAGCCATTTAGGACCGAGATGAGGAGAAACTTCTTCACTCAGTTGTTAACCTGTGGAATTCCCTACCGCAGAGAGTTGTTGAGGCCAGTTTATTGGATATATTCAAGAGGGAGTTAGATATGGACCTTATGGCTAAAGGGATCAAGGGGTATGGAGAGAAAGCAGGAAAGGGGTACTGAGGTGAATGATCAGCCATGATCTTATTGAATGGCGGTGCAGGCTCGATGGGCCGAATGGCCTACTCCTGCACCTATTTTCTATGTTTCTATGTGTGGTCTCACCAAGGCCCTGTACAACTGCAGTAAGACCTCCCTGCTCCTATACTCAAATCCTCTCGCTATGAAGGCCATTTGCCGCCTTCACCGCCTACTGTACCTGCATGCCAACTTTCAATGACTGATGTACCATGACACCCAGGTCTCGTTGCACCTCCCCTTTTACTAATCTGTCACCATTCAGGTCTGCTTTCGTGTTTTTGCCACCAAAGTGGATAACCTCACATTTATCCATATTATTATACTGCATCTGCCATGCATTTGCTCACTCACCTAACCTGTCCAAGTCACCCTGCACCGCTTCGCATCCTCTTCACAGCTCACCCTGCCACTCAGCTTAGTGTCATCTGCAAACTTGGAGATATTACATTCAATTACCTTTGTCTAAATCATTGATGTATATTGTAAAGAGCTGGGGTCCCAGCACTGAGCCCTGTGGTACCCCACTAGTCACTGCCTGCCATTCTGAAAAGGACCCGTTTATCCCGACTCTCTGCCTCCTGTCTGCCAACCAGTTCTCTATCCACGTCAGTACATTACCCCCAATACCATGTGCTTTGATTTTGCACACCAATCTCTTGTGTGGGACCTTGTCAAAAGCCTTTTGAAAGTCCAAATACACCACATCCACTGGTTCTCCCTTGTCCACTCTACTAGTTACATCCTCAAAAAATTCCAGAAGATTTGTCAAGCATGATTTCCCTTTCATAAATCCATGCTGACTCGGACCGATCCTGTTGCTGCTTTCCAAATGCGCTGCTATTACATCTTTAATAATTAGCATTTTCGCAACCACCGATGTCAGGCTAACTGATCTATAATTACCCGTTTTCTCTCTCCCTCCTTTTTTAAAAAATGGGGTTACATTAGCTACCCTCCAATCCATAGGAAATGAACCAGAGTCCATGGAATGTTGGAAAATGACAACCAATGCATCTACTGTTTCTAGGGCCACTTCCTTAAGTACTCTGGGATGCAGACTATCAGGCCCTGGGGATTTATTGGCCTTCAGTCCATTCAGTTTCTCTAACACCATTTCCTGACTAATAAGGATTTCCCTCCGTTCGCCCTTCTCGCTAGACCCTCGGTCCCCAAGTAATTTCGAGAGGTTATTCATGTCTTAGTGAAGACAGAACCAAAGTATTTGTTCAATTGGTCTGCCATTTCCTTGTTCCCCATTATGAATTCCCCTGATTCTGACTGCAAGGGACCTACGTTTGTCTTCACTAATTTTTTTCTCTTCACATATCTATAGAAGCTTTTGCAGTCAGTTTTTATGTTCCCTGCAAGCTTCCTCTCATACTCTATTTGGATCTGTGGAATTCGCTGCCTCAGAGCTGTGGAAGCTGGGACATTGAATAAAGTTAATACAGAGATGGACAGCTTCTTCAACGATAAAGGGTTATGGGGAGCGGGCGGGGAAGTGGAGCTGAGTCCATGATCGGATCAGCCAAGATCTTATTGAATGGCGGAGCAGGCTCGAGGGGCCGAATGGCCGGCTCCTGCTCCTATTTCTGATGTTCTATGTTCTTATTACAACAGTGACTACGCTCCAAAAAGTACTTCATTGGCTGCAAAGTGTTTTGGGATGTCCTGAGGTCTTGAAAGGCGCGGGAGAAGTGATCATTGTTGAGTTGCGTCTGGAGCCTTGCGCTCGCTAACTCTGCTCTCTTTTGTCCGGCAGGCTACGAGAAGTACAACACCATGCGGGCTGACCTGGCCCTCTGCTTCCTGGAGAGAGTGGGTCGGCCCGATGAGAAAGCCATTGCGGCAGAACAGAGAGGGACCGACAATTTCGGTGAAATCGGCGACGGGTAGGTAACTCACCGGGGAGTCCCGTCCCCCTCTCACTGAGTTAACTGCACCGATCGGGGAATCCTGTCCCCTCTCTCTGAACATTAACTGCACCGATCGGGGAGTTCGGCCTCTGAGCGTAAACTCTTACCCCCTCCTGCGCCTTCCGCCCCCCCCCCTGCCCTTCCCCCCCCCCCCCCCCCCCCCCCTAATCTCCAGCAGTAAATCGCAGACTGCAAAAGCGATCCTCAGACACATGCTGCCCTCTTAACCGGCCATGGTTCTGGGGAGCGGGCGGGGAAGTGGAGCTGAGTCCATGATCGTATCAGCCATGATCTCATTAAATGGCGGAGCAGGCTCGAGGGGCCGAATGGCCGACTCCTGCTCCTATTTCTTAACTTCTTATGCGTGCGCTCCCCGGTGTCTATACCCAAACGGGATCTCGATCTGGTCGTGCCTTTTTTTTTTTTTCCAGCGGCGATTTCGAGCGGGACCTGGAGGACCCAGAGTACAAGCCCATCATCCTCGGGAGAGACCAGCGTGACGATGATGTGAGTGATTGTCTCCCGGCAGCCGGGCATCGGAGAGGAGGCAGACTCGCTGCTGCGAAATGTTCAGCGAGAGAGAGGAGGGACGGACTGAGAGACACCAGTCAGTGTACAGATATCTCCCTGAGGGAGAGGGACTGAGAGACACCAGTCAGTGTACAGATATCTCCCTGAGGGAGAGCGACTGAGAGACACCAGTCAGTGTACAGATATCTCCCTGAGGGAGAGGGGACTGAGAGACACCAGTCAGTGTACAGATATCTCCCTGAGGGAGAGGGACTGAGAGACACCAGTCAGTGTACAGATATCTCCCTGAGGGAGAGGGGACTGAGAGACACCAGTCAGTGTACAGATATCTCCCTGAGGGAGAGGGACTGAGACACACCAGTCAGTGTATAGATATCTCCCTGAGGGAGAGGGACTGAGAGACCGGGCGGGAGGTCCTGTTCCCGGGGTTTGCCAGTGATGAGATGCCATGCTAATACCGATGCGGCTCTGGCTGTGCGTGAGTTAAACTCACCTTCTCGACGCGGTGTTTGGAGAACTGAGGCAAAACATTGTAGGGGAACCTTGGGGTACTTGTGCATGAAACACAAAAGGTTAGTATGCAGGTGCAGCAAGTGATCAGGAAGGCCAATGGTATCTTGGCCTTTATTGCAAAGGGGGATGGAGTATAAAAGCAGAGAAGTCTTGCTGCAGTTATACAGGGTATTGGTGAGGCCACACCTGGAGTACTGCGTGCAGTTTTGGTCTCCGTATTTACGAAAGGAAATACTTGCTTTGGAGGCAGTTCAGAGAAGGTTCACTCGGTTGATTCCGGAGATGAGGGGGTTGACTTATGAGGAAAGGTTGAGGAGGTTGGGCCTCTACTCATCGGAATTCAGAAGAATGAGAGGTGATCTTATCGAAACGTATCAGATACTGAGGGGGCTCGACAAGGTGGATGCAGAGAGGATGTTTCCACTGATGGGGGAGACTAGAACTAGGGGGCATGATCTTAGAATAAGGGGCCACCCATTTAAGACTGAGATGAGGAGAAATTTCTTCTGAGGGTTGTAAATCTGTGGCATTCTCTGCCTCAGAGAGCTGTGGAGGCTGGGTCATTGAATATATTTAAGCGAGAAATAGTTTCTTCAACAATAAGGGGTTATGGGGAGCGGGCGGGGAAGTGGAGCTGAGTCCATGATCAGATCAGTCATGATCTTACTGAATAGCGGAGCAGGCTCGAGGGGCTGAATGGCCGACTCCTGCTCCTATTTCTTGTGTTCTTCTGTTAATTTATATCAGCCGAAAGAACGGGCTGGGTCAGAGAGTGACCTTTAACCCTCAGGGTCGCCTGAAGTCAGATCCAGCCACACACTGGGGTGAAGGAGTTCTCGGCACTGCTGGGAGTCTGGCGATTTTGTGTGCGTGTAGTTAGCATGTTTTATCTGTCTTCAGGTTGATGGGCTGGTGCTGGATGAAGATATCTCGGTGGATGGTGATGACGGTGAGATGCGGAAAGAAGTCTTGATGAGTGAGTCTCTCTTAATAGCCCTGTATCAATCCCCAAACTAATCCCACTGCCCCGCTCTCTCCCCATAGCCCTGTATCAATCCCCAAACTAATCCCACTGCCCCGCTCTCTCCCCATAGCCCTGTATCAATCCCCAAACTAATCCCACTGCCCCGCTCTCTCCCCATAGCCCTGTATCCATCCCCAAACTAATCCCACTGCCCCGCTCTCTCCCCATAGCCCTGTATCAATCCCCAAACTAATCCCACTGCCCCCCTCTCCCCATAGCCCTGTATCAATCCCCAAACTAATCCCACTGCCCCGCTCTCTCCCCATAGTCCTGTATCAATCCCCAAACTAATCCCACTGCCCCGCTCTCTCCCCATAGCCCTGTATCAATCCCCAAACTAATCCCACTGCCCCCCTCTCCCCATAGTCCTGTATCAATCCCCAAACTAATCCCACTGCCCCGCTCTCTCCCCATAGTCCTGTATCAATCCCCAAACTAATCCCACTGCCCCGCTCTCTCCCCATAGTCCTGTATCAATCCCCAAACTAATCCCACTGCCCCGCTCTCTCCCCATAGTCCTGTATCAATCCCCAAACTAATCCCACTGCCCCCCTCTCCCCATAGCCCTGTATCAATCCCCAAACTAATCCCACTGCCCCGCTCTCTCCCCATAGCCCTGTATCAATCCCCAAACTAATCCCACTGCCCCGCTCTCTCCCCATAGTCCTGAATCAATCCCCAAACTAATCCCACTGCCCCGCTCTCTCCCCACAGCCCTGTATCAATCCCCAAACTAATCCCACTGCCCCGCTCTCTCCCCATAGCCCTGTATCAATCCCCAAACTAATCCCACTGCCCCGCTCTCTCCCCATAGCCCTGTATCAATCCCCAAACTAATCCCACTGCCCCGCTCTCTCCCCATAGTCCTGAATCAATCCCCAAACTAATCCCACTGCCCCGCTCTCTCCCCATAGTCCTGTATCAATCCCCAAACTAATCCCACTGCCCCACTCTCTCCCCATAGCCCTGTATCAATCCCCAAACTAATCCCACTGCCCCGCTCTCTCCCCATCGCCCTGTATCCATCCCCAAACTAATCCCACTGCCCCGCTCTCTCCCCATAGTCCTGTATCAATCCCCAAACTAATCCCACTGCCCCGCTCTCTCCCCATAGTCCTGTATCAATCCCCAAACTAATCCCACTGCCCCCCTCTCCCCATAGCCCTGTATCAATCCCCAAACTAATCCCACTGCCCCGCTCTCTCCCCATAGTCCTGTATCAATCCCCAAACTAATCCCACTGCCCCGCTCTCTCCCCATAGTCCTGTATCAATCCCCAAACTAATCCCACTGCCCCGCTCTCTCCCCATAGTCCTGTATCAATCCCCAAACTAATCCCACTGCCCCGCTCTCTCCCCATAGTCCTGTATCCATCCCCAAACTATTCCCACTGCCCCGCTCTCTCCCCATAGCCCTGTATCAATCCCCAAACTAATCCCACTGCCCCGCTCTCTCCCCACAGCCCTGTATCAATCCCCAAACTAATCCCACTGCCCCCCTCTTCTGCCCGCCCCTTTACCTTCCTCCCTCCACCCCCCTTGCGCTCTCGATTTCTCGCTCCCCCCCTCACCCTGACTCGCTCTCCCTCTTTTCCCACGCCAGGTGTGGGCTCACAGGGCCGGGCCCGGTACTGGCCCACGTCCTCTGCGTTGACGGCCCGCCTGCGTCGGCTGGTGACGGCCTACCAGCGCACGTACAAGCAGGAGCAGCAGAAGATGGAGGCGGCGGAGAAAGGGGACCGGAGAAGGCAGCGGTGTGAGGCCGCCTTCAAACTGAAAGAAATCGCAAGGCGAGAAAAGCAGCAAAAGTAAGCGCCGGGGGGCGGGCGGGAGCGCGGGCGGGATAGGCAGTCCCTGGACTGGTCGTTCCCATCCCAGGGTGTCAGGGTGTCGCTGGAGGGGTCCCGGGGGGTGGGGGGGGGGAGGAGGTGTGTGTGGGCTCGGCACTCCCTGGGCTGACCATGTTAGCTGGTTGTTCTCATTGAAACTCCGACCGCCCGGGAGGTCCAGGGAGCCCCGTAACCTCACGGCTTCAATTGTACCTTCCCTGTCATCTCCCTCTGCCCCCTCTTTCTTGCTCCCAGGTGTTCTGGGTCTGTGTGAGAGAGGAGGGGAGGGGGAAGGCGGGGGGAAGAGGGGGCAGCTCAGGCAGTCAGAGAACTGTCGGTTCTCTGTCTCTGTCTCTCTCTCTCTGTCTGGCTCGCGTGCTCTCTCTCTCTCTGTCTGTCTGTCTGTCTGTCTGGCTCGCGCGCTCTCTCTCTCCTCTCTCTCTCTCTCTTTCTCTCTCTCTCTCTCTCTCTCTCTCTCTCTCTCTCTCTCTCTCTCTCTCTCTGTCTGGCTCGCGCACGCTCTACAAGGGAGCAAGCTATCTTAGATCTAATCCTGTGTAATGAGACACGAATAATAAACGATCCCCTAGTAAAAGATCCTCTAGGAATGAGTGATCACAGTATGGTTGAATTTGTAATACAGATTGAGGGTGAGGAAGTTGTGTCAGAAACGAGCGTACTATGCTTAAACAAAGGGGACTACAGTGGGATGAGGGCAGAGTTGGCTAAAGTAGACTGGAAACACAGACTAAACGGTGGCACAATTGAGGAACAGTGGAGGACTTTTAAGGAGTTCTTTCATAGTGCTCAACAAAAATATATTCCAATGAAAAAGAAGGGCGGTAAGAGAAGGGATAACCAGCCGTGGATAACCAAGGAAATAAAGGAGAGTATCAAATTAAAAACCAATGCGTATAAGGTGGCCAAGGTTAGTGGGAAACTAGCAGATTGGGAAAATTTGAAACGATGACTAAAAAAGCAATAAAGAAAGGAAAGATAGATTACAAATGTAAACTTGCGCAAAACATAAAAACAGATAGTAAAAGCTTTTACAGATATATAAAACAGAAAAGAGTGACTAAAGTAAATGTTGGTCCCTTAGAAGATGAGAAGGAGGATTTAATAATGGGAAATGTGGAAATGGTTGAGACCTTAAACAATTATTTTGCTTCGGTCTTCACAGTGGAAGACACAAAAACCATGCCAAAAATTGCTGGTCACAGGAATGTGGGAAGGGAGGACCTTGAGACAATCACTATCACTAGGGGGGTAGTGCTGGACAGGCTAATGGGACTCAAGGTAGACAAGTCCCCTGGTCCTGATGAAATGCATCCCAGGGTATTAAAAGAGATGGCGGAAGTTATAGCAGATGCATTCGTTATAATCTACCAAAATTCTCTGGACTCTGGGGAGGTACCAGCGGATTGGAAAGCAGCTAATGTAACGCCTCTGTTTAAAATAGGGGGCAGACAAAAGGCAGGTAACTATAGGCCGGTTAGTTTAACATCTGTAGTGGGGAAAATGCTTGAAACTATCATTAAGGAAGAAATAGCGGGACATCTAGATAGGAATAGTGCAATCAAGCAGACGCAGCATGGATTCATGAAGGGGAAATCATGTTTAACTCATTTACTAGAATTCTTTGAGGATATAACGAGCATGGTGGATAGAGGTGTACCAATGGATGTGGTGTATTTCTCTCTCGCGCTCTCGCGCTCTCTCGCGCTCTCGCGCTCTCTCGCTCTCGCGCTCTCTCTCTCTCTCTCTCTCTCTCGCGCTCTCTCTCTCTCTCTCTCTCTCGCGCTCTCTCTCTCTCTCTCTCGCGCTCTCTCTCTCTCTGTCGCGCGCTCTCTCTCTCTCTGTTGCGCGCTCTCTCTCTCTCTCTCTCTCTCTCTCTCTCTCTCTCTCTCTCGCGCTCTCTCTCTCTCCCCCCCACTGGGTGCAAGCGGAGCTGGTGCATCGCCCCAGTCCTGCCTCTCGAGGTAGTGTCACCCCTCGGAGTTCACTTTCACTGGCACTCAGCGCGCACAGAACTCCCTCCGCACCACTTCCTCCTCTGTGTGTGCGTGTCTGAGTGAGGCGGGGGGTGTTGCAAAAGTCCACACATTGAGGTGAGCTCCGCACCGCACCCGCCAGACTGGGTAATTCTCCCCCCCCCCCGCCCCAACCCAGCACGGACCCCTCAGGAGGTCGAAGGTGCCCCAGTCTGAAAATGGCAGGGAACGCTCGGCAGAACAGGCGTTTTCTCTCCCCCCCCCCCCCCACATCGAAGGTAGCTGACGATAACCCCTCACGGTGTATCCCAGGGGTCACGACCTCCGTGGTGAACCCCAGGGGTCACGCCCTCTGAACCCCAGTCGCGCCAGCCCAGGGCCGAGTATATTCTCTGGAGAAAGATGTGTTTAACGGGTGAACCCGCTTTTTGGTTTCCCCAACCCCCCCCCCCCCCCCCTCCAACAGGTGGACGGGTCGGGAGGAGTCGGACTTTTACCGGGTGGTGTCGACCTTCGGGGTGGAGTTTCGACCCCCACACGCGGCAGTACCAGTGGGGGCATTTCCGGGCCATCGCCCGGCTGGACAGGAAGACCGACGACACACTCACCAAGTACTTCCAGCTCTTCATGGCCATGTGTCGCCGGGTGTGTGGGCTGCCCTTGGAGGAGGGAGAAGGTACGGGGGGGGGGGAACCGGAGGGGGGGGGGGGGGAGGGGCTCTGTCCATCGACTGGGGGGAGGGGGCGCTCTGTCCATCGACCGGGTAAAACCGCGGGGGGGGGGGCGCTCTGTCCATCGACCTGGTAAAACCGGGAGGGGAGGGGCACTCTGTCCATCGACTGGGTAAAACCGGGAGGGGAGGGGGCGCTCTGTCCATCGACCGGGTAAAACCGGGAGGGGAGGGGGCGCTCTGTCCATCGACCGGGTAAAACCGCGGGGGTAGGGGGCACTCTGTCCATCGACCGGGTAAAACCGCGGGGGGAGGGGCTCTGTCCATCGACTGGGGGAGGGGGGGGGCGGGGGGAAGCTCTGTAAAACCAGGGGGTAAAATGGGGGCGCTGCCCATTGGGTGAAGTGGGGGGGGCACTGCCCATTGTCTAGTTTTGGGGGGTGGCGTAA